>NC_140472.1:20040559-20140559 GCF_051167445.1 Perissodus microlepis
TCACTGCATGTTGTACTTTTTCTTTCTTGGCTCTTGACGGAGGCAGTCGCACTTTCTCCTTCTCCCTCTCCCTTATCTTTCCTGCTTGGCTTCTCATGTCTTTTGTATAGTCTCGCTTATTCTCTAACCCTAGGAGAGTCTCCCAGACTTGTTCTCTAAAAACCTAAAGAATCATGGATTTGATCAACTGGTCCCTGAATGCAATTGACACCCTCCTCTCGACGAGAAGCCTTGGTTTGGGAGCACCTTTTCGGAACCATGATAACAGGGTTCTTGCTGATCGGCGCTGGCTTGGCCCTGGCTTATCGAAGGATAAAGAAAGCGGAAACGGGTGTTCAAATCCTCACAAGGCTGCCCGCTATGTTGATTGGAAAGATGGAGCGAGCTGCGGCTTCTCAGAATGGGCTCATCGGGTGCAGTACGGATGACATCTTGGAGAAGCTTGCGGCTGCTGTGAGTACTGTGACCAACTGACAACATCTGACAACATCTCGGAGAGGCTCACGGCTGTCGTGAACACTCATGTCCTATGAGCAAACTGGATAACATCTCGGCATGGATGGATAACATCGTGGAGAGGCTCACAGCTCTCCAACGAGAGACTTGTGACCAGTGATGGACATTAGACAACTGTAAAATTGGAAGCAGTTTCTTCGCACTAACCAAAACAGCTACCATCTTCATTTCATGTGGCCCCCCTGGCGCCAGCTGGATGCTCAAGGCAAAAGCTGACGGGAATAACAATTCTCCCTTAAGACTGTGACTGACTGTGTTGTGACTTTCTCCCTCCTCGTTCAAGGCCGCCTGCATCGACCAAAGACTGTTGACTTTTGCCTAATCGGGTGAAGGGACACTTTCTCTCGGTGGAACACGGAACACACACACACTCACACGCACACATATGCATGTACACTGACACAGACCTACACTCACCCCCCATCCCCTCCAAACGCCTTCTAAGCTTATATCTTCTATGTTGTGAGATGTGCTGATTCATGTGCTGTTTTTTTTCTGTTCTCAAACTGATCTCCCTGTTGGAGCTCAGTCTGGGGGGAGTTATTTTTTCTCCTTGTCTTTCCTCATGTTGTGCATTTTCCATTGTTATACACCTCTGACCTGTCTTCCCCATGTGATGTTTGTGTAATGTATGTATGGTCGGAAGGGTAAGATGGCGCTGGCAAATGTCGGCAGCCTTAACAACAAATTTCCCACGCGTGGGACTAATAAAGGTTATCTTATCTTATCTTGTCTTATCTTTGTATAACTATGCACGTGACATAGTTGCTTGGCTCCGCTCAATTCCTTTTTTAAACTTTACTTTCCTAACCTTTCTTAAACCACCAGTTAGGCACATACCTGTATCCCCCTATGGTGCACTCTTATGGCTTCAAAATCGACTTCAAAGAATAAGGCAGGTAAAACAGACGACTCATCTCCTGACCTAATGGTGGACGCCATTGCTGGGCTGTTATCCCAACAAAAAGAGGAGCTAGCAGCAGAACTCAAGGCTGAATTTAAGTCTTCCTTCACCTGGCTGGAGGCAAAGTTCGATCAAGTTTGCCTAGCTGTGGATGAACATGGCCAGCGTTTGTCTTCGCTCGAGCTGGCAGCGGAAGATGCAGATCAGCGGATCAAAGAACTCGAAGAAGCATATGGTAACCTTCCAGGGTCTAACTCCAAACTGGCCACCAAAGTCATCGACCTAGAAGGCAGCAGCCGTCGGAAAAATCTACGAATACTTGGCTTAGCAGAATCCACAAAAAGCGTCCGCCCAACTGACTTTTTTGGCGCTGCCCTATGTGAAATCTTTTGCAATGATATACTGTGAATACCGTGCCATAGTTATATCAGACCATTTCTCCTTTAATGGTGACTTTGTCTATGCCCGACTTACCTAGAACAGACAGGAGTTGGTGTTTTAACCCCACATTCTACACATTTTCTTTAGACACAGAATAAGATAAGATAAACTAGAAGTAGAAGTTGAGTTAGAATAGAGTTTGCTGACAACTGTAAAAGAGCCTGCACAATAACAAAGAAACTAAGAGAGGAATGACACTCACACGCACAGCGTGAGAAACATGCTCGGGTAGATAGGGAGCGGTTAGACCTTGAGACAGATAGCGCCTGGAAGGCCGAAAAGAACATCAAGTAACGTACGTGGTGGAATGTGAATATAAGTTCTGAGAAATTATCTGATATTTTTCCAGTAAGTGCATGTTGAATAAACTGCCTTTATGCAAGAAGGGGCGATAACCCTGACTACATAAACTGTGCACTGACTGTATTTTGTTGAAGTTGACTGCTGTATTTGGTACAGAGTGCTTCCCACGCGTACTGAAATAAAATCTGCAAAACGGACTCTTTGTCTGATTGCTCCCTCAGATTCTGAACAAACGCAACAGTTTCTTGACAGGTCAATACTGTTGTCTATACTGTTTGAATTTAATGTGTACATATGATAGTTACTGTTGTCTCAGACCCTGAAAGACAGTTTTAGGCTGAGCCAGTGGAATAGTTACATTTTACCGTTTTCACTCAAAACTATAGAATTAAAACTTTGCTCCTCTGAGTACAGTCGGAGAATAAAAAAGCCCACGAAAGAGTATTTTCTGTGTCCTGTCTCATTCCCCATGACCGGGCCACATCTATATTGTCACAACTCACGCGATTCAGTCAAGTCTCTGGTTATAAATTAAATCTGTCCAAGAGCGAACTTTAAATGAAGCGTTTCAAATAGATTTGTCACGTTTCCCCTTTAAAGTGGTCAAAGAGCAGTTCACCTTCACCTAATGGTATTACAATTACAAGAAAGTATAAACAACTGTCAAAGCCAATTTTTTTACACTATTGAAGAATGTCAAAGAAAGCCTTCTACAGTGGTCATCTAAGATGGTGAGAAGTGATGCCGAAATGTTATCGTTCTAAGCTAATATGGACCTTAAAATGTTGTTGCCTTGGACAAGATATGTCTGCAAGTATGAGTGACGATAAAATAATAATTATTTTTTGTTTTGTGTAAAAATGGTACGATAATTTGTACATTTGAAAGTTTTATCTTGTTAGCTTGCAGTAAGAGTGTAACAAGCTAGTTTACAATGTTAGTTAGCTAATACAGTATTTTGCACTTTCAGTTTTATGATGGTCAAAGAGAAGGCAATGGTCAGAGGCCATTCTTCAATAAATCAGCGCAAAAGGAAAAATAAGTCTGGTTACTGGAGCATCGTTATCTCGCTGTCTAGCTGGTGAAACTAAGAGACTCAGGGCGAGGACAGCATAGGTATTATTTACTTTAAATATCTCTTTATACACAATAAACTAGCATCATTTAATCAGCTGTCAGAATAATACAGTCTTCCCAAAACTCACTTTTTTAGATATTTGCAAATTTACAACATTTTTTGCAATCCCACCTCTCCAATTTTCCAGAAGCTCCAGCTGCTAATTTACTGGATGAGCTCCTTAATTTGCAACTATCAGGAAAAGGTGTAATATCTCGCATCTATAATAAACTGCAGTGTAACCCCAGCTCCCGTTTTAGGCCTCAAGTCCACATGGGAGAACGAGCTGGGTATATCTATGTCAGATGACGTCTGGGACTCAGTTCTTTCTCTTGTAGATTCTGCATCACTCTGCGCCCGTCATTACCTATTACAATTCAAAGTACACTCAAAAAAATAAAACATTAGATTTACTTAAAAAAAGTTATGTCAAGTGGTTCCACACAACTGCTTTAAGTAACTTTTAAGAAATGTTGTTACTTAGTTTGAACTCAATACTGTTAAGTTAGATTTACGTAAGTGTATTGGCTAAATGTAACTTAATTGCAATGCTTAGCTGATACTTATCTTTGTTGCTTTAAGCCTACATAACTTGTTTAGGCAATATCTTTGTAATACTGTTACTTAGCTGGTACATAACTTTTCTGCTTTAGAAGGACATAACCTGGTTAGGTAGTATCTTTGTAAAACTGTTATGTAGCTGCTACATAACAATTTTATATAATTCAAAAGCAACAAAGTTAAGTAATTTCTATTCAATACAATTACAAATAAATCATTTACACTGGTTACTTCCATACAAAATAGCAAAGTTTCTTAAAAGTTACTTAAAGCAGTTATGTGGAACCACTTGACATAACATTTTTAAGTAAATCTTAGGGAGATCTTTTAGGAAGAAATGAAGACAGCACCCAAATTATCAAACACAATCCTGCCTTTAATAAGCACATTCAGTGCATATAAAATACTTTTTTCCAAGCACAACAGCTTAACACAAAGTGCAATCAATGCAACTTGTTACAAATTCCAAGTGAATATTTTGTGCAGAAAATGTAGATCAGTATAAAGTGCTAACCAACTTGTCGTCAAACTAAAATGATTAAAAAAATTATCCAACAAAGTCCTGTCTTTACTAAGCACATTCAGTGCATATTAAATACTTGTTGACAGACCGAAAAGACTGTAGAGCCGTAGCTTAACACAAAGTGCAATCAATGCAGACAACTTGTTACAACTTTAACTAAATACTTTGTGCATAAAACAATATTTTACTTCAAAGATCAGTGAAGTGCTAACCAACTTGTCTTTCAACTGGTCCAGAAAGCATCCAAATTATCAAAAAAAATCCTACATTTTACAAGACGTTTCAGGAATTATTTTCAAACACTGATAAGCATGAAAGAGCAAACTAAACTCATTTAAAACAGTGAAAATTGGCTGTTTTGTTCAAAAACTGTACTGTAAAACAGTGCTACTCAGTTTTTCAAGTTATGGTTACATCCCAAGTTGCAGACAGCTGCCAAATGTCACATTCTTTGAAATATCAAATCACAGCGGCCTAACCGCTAAAACTTTTTAAAATGTCTGTCATTTTCTGTATGTTGTCAAGTAGCAGTAGAAGAAGTGCAACACCAATTTTTTAAGTAACAGTATTTTGCTAAAATGCAAATGAACATTATTGTTCTCTAAAACTGGTGAATGTTCCCAAGAAACAGTACTGACAATGAAAAAAAGTGTTTATGAACAACTTAACTATACCTGAACGTAAAGCATTCAAACTAAGTTAAGCAATAAGGGCCTCCCGCTTCCTCCTCTTTATTCAAGGAGTTTGTTTCTGAGCACTTGAACTTTGTTTGATAGCTTCTTAGCATCAAGTCCCATCAGTACTTTCTGAAAAAACTCAAAAGTGTACCTGAGGTTGGATGGGTAGCTCATGTTTAAAGTGTAGATCAGGCCGAACAACAACACAACAGCAGTGGCAACATCAGGAAGATCTCTGAGCACAGCGACACCCTCAATTATGATACCAATGTCTTCTGCCGGGTCAAGGTCACGCTCTCCTTCTGGTTTGATGACGTAGATGCCAATGAGCGTCTTCTCCATTTCACTTTCGGCCTCATGGAAGTCCACATCCTAAAAAAATAAAAAAATAAATAAACATAATAATACAAGTTGCAGGGTTTCTTATCAATTAAAGGGATATTCCACCCAAAGTGGAAATTTGTCTATTATCATATTGCCAAGAGTTAGATAAGTGAGAAAAAAGCATTTTGTAACCAGCACAGTACATTTCTGATCTTATACCCATTGTTCCTGGTGAGCTCAATAATCATGTCGACTGCAAATGAAAAGTAAAAAGTAACACGACGGATTTGCAGGAGGAGGCGATTTAGACTTGGGCCTACATTACGGTTATGCCAAAGCACCCTGTAACCCGCCATGGCATAGCAATTGGATACAACAACAGTGGTTGAAAAAGCCTCTGGTTTCCATAAATAAACACATATTCGAATATCCATGCACCATGCAGCGGCGGCTTACAGTGTTGTATGTGGTAACCATAATGTATTCCCAAGTCTAAATCTACTCCTCCAAATCCTTCAAGTTACTTATTACTTTTCATTTAAAGTCGACATGATTATTGAGCTCACCAGGAATAATTCGTACCATTAAAGAGTCATTTGTAACCAAAATGCTTATAGTTCCCATTCACTCCATTTTTTAAATGCTAGGCAAAAGCAAATAGACTGCTGCCGGATCAGGAGAATTATTGCACTGGTTACAAAATTATTTTTTCTCACTTATCTTACTCTGGGTAATATGGTAATAGACCAATTTTCACTTTGGGGTGGAATATCCCTTTAAGCTGCAAAACAGTAGACAGCTCAGAGCGAGATGAGAGGTGTTGGTCCATCATCTAGATTACACGGCAGAACAACAAAGCAGAAAGACAGTACACTCAGCCCACATTACACCCCAACTGTAATGGCAAGGGTCACTCCCGCATAAGCTTGTGCTTTTATATCTCCAATAATGTTCTAATTTTAACTTTTTGTTATAATCTAGTGAATGTGTGTGAGGAAAAATTACCGTCAGTTAAATTTTTATTACTGGAAATCGTTTCTATTTGATTACTTGCCTGATATTCTTTGATCAAGCTGTTCGGATCTTCATTGAGGTAGACTGCAAGTCCTTTCAGCGTACACACTCTTCTCATTGCAACTGTGTCGTTCTGTAAAACATAAAAGCAAATTTGACTTAGCTAAACTTTAAAGACATTTTCAGTTAACTTCAGCAAAATAAATGTATATAATGCTTTGAGAAAAAAAGTCCATGACACACTACAGAAGAACAACAAAATTTAAAATAAAAAAAATTAAGGAAAGAAGGAACATTATCATTTGAAAAAATGTGACGAGCAAAAAAAGGTAACCACAGGATCCCAAAAAAAACAGAAACCCGACCAAAAACAGCAGCATGAAGAATCCAGTGAGGAAGAGGATGAACAAGAGGTCACACGAAAGCCAGCCTGAACAGAGGATATTTTTTTTTAAAGTAAACCACTGAGTCCACTGATCTAAGGCTTAGGAGGAGAGTTCCAGAGTTTGGGGGCCACAGCAGCAATGATCTGTCACTTTTGGTCTTTAGACTGTTGTGCACTACCAGGCTTTGATCACTGGACCTCAGGGACCTGCTGGGGGTGTTGGGACTGAGAAGATCTCCATTGTATGATGGTGCTTGTCCATGTAAGGCCCTAAGGACCAGAACCAGGATCTTGAAATGAACCTTGAAGTTGACCAGCAGCCAGTGACGCTGGAAGAGAAGCGGGGTGACGTGGGTGTGTTTGGAGGACTTGAACAGGAGGTTTTGCAAGGACAAATGAAAAAACAGTTGTAGTACTAAGCCAGGGTTTCCCATAACCCTGGTCCTCAGGGCCCACTGTTCTGCATGTTTTCCATGTCTCTGCTTGAGTTTGGGTCACTGAACTCGTGTGTTGCACAGTGTGTCACGTCTCTAGAGTCCTAAGAGTGTGGCATGGGCAGCCGTGTGCGACGGCCGAAAAAACGCACGGTGTGATCCCGGCACAAAACAACCAACAGCAGAGGACATCCAGGACCACAATCTGAATATTACAGACAACACCAACAAGTACCAGATTCAAAACTGTTTGTAAGGTAAAGCATGTTGGTGCAATAGCTTTACTTTTGAGCTGATTTTATAAGACAGACCATCGCATCATTACAGAGTGATAAATCCGAATCTGTGAGCCGCGTAAATGCGCTTGAGTCCCTCACCTTTGTTCGCTGAACGCACATCAAGCGTTCTTGTCACAGAGGGAAGTCCCCCGTAGTGGAGCCAGAGCAGCGCGCTGCCTCGGTTGACAGCAGAAGTAAATAACACAGGCAGACCATGGGCTGCTCAGCTTGTTTATGATCAACTGGACGGACGCAGTGATACTACGTTCTTTTGGCCGTTAAGAAGACAGATCGCTCGTCTGTTTAGGGACAGTGAGAGACAGCCAGCGGTTCAATTGAGTGGTAAAAACACTCGCAGAGCGGAGCGTGGAGCGGGAGAGACAACAGGTGAGCTCCAAGCTAAAACTACTGTCTGTTTACCATGGTCGCTGCAATTGACGCTGAATGCGTGACCCTGTACGTCACATGCGGGGGGGGGGCGCTCAGAGACCTCCCTTTATCCCGTCTTGGTTTGAAAGGTGCCTGATGGCAGTTTATTCTAGCTTCAGCTTTTCTACTGTAAATGCCAAAATTCTCCCCAGGGAGCCGCGGCAAATCCCGTTTTGGAAACGCTACGGTCCTGTAAAAACAGCTTTTAATTCTGGCAATTTTTTTTATGAAGTATCCAAATCAACTTAAAACTTTATTACTGTGACAACACTATCATGAAAAGGACAAAGAATAAACAATCCCATAATACCAACATTAAACTTTACCTTACAATAGAAGGAGACAACAAAATCATATGTATTAAAAGAGGGAATGAAGCATTCAAAAAAATTAATTCCAAACCTCATCAATTGCAGCCATGATTTCTGTGATCTTGCGTCCAGATGTTCCTCCCTTGTTTCTGAAGACTTTGGTCAGTTTGGTTGTGTTGTTGTCCAGCTGTGCCATAAATGTGGATGTTAGCGGGACCGTAGTGATGCGCTGGAATTCAGCATTTATCTGTAAAATAAACAAATGTTTAGCGTGATGGGTTTAAAATATTGCATGTGGAGTGCATTTGCAGATTAACTGATTCAGTTACCTCACGTGGAGAAAAAAGAGCTGGCCATCGGCTTTTAAAGTCAGCTACGAAGGGCATGTCCTGAAGAATTTCTTGCCTCCGGTGAGGAAAGGTTTGGGCCATTTTTGCTTTGATGGTTTCATCGTTGTTCTTCTTCTTGAACTCTGAAAGCAGCACCAACCTTTCTTCTTCCTGACTCTCTCGGGTTAAAATTAAGTTCTATTACATTTGCCAAATCTTCAGTCTCACTTGTAGTTGTATCGTGATCAATACTTGCACTTATGTCCTCTTCTACAATAGTGTCTGTACTGTCATCAGCTGATGTTTGGCCTACAATAGTGTTAGCAATACCGATTTTAAAGTCTTTTAAGGTATAAGGATTGTGTTTCCTATTTCGATGAGACTTGAATGTACCATAGATATTTGTTTTGAAAGAACAACCCTCAAACATGCAATGCACAGTCTCGTTACATTTTAGATGGTTGTTAATGTGAGAAAAATACTCCTGCTCTGAAGCTATGTTGCAGCAGGAACACAAATGGCAGTTAAATGTTGCCAAACTCACAGACTTGTCTAGAGTTCTTTGGGTATGTGATCTGCTTAAGTGGCTATGTAGAGCATTCCATGTTTTGAAAACACAGACACAATCAGAATAGGCACATGGATACTGCTGTCTACTATGAACTAACCTGTAGTGTTTTAATAACAGAGCTCGTGATGACACCACTTTTTTGCACAATTTGCACTGCCACATCAACGTATCTGGGGGAGAAGCACAAAAGACATTTTCATTACACTGTCCCTGAAAAAACTAAATAATTTGCACATTGTTAATGTTTCATATTAATCAGTTTTATTTTTAATATTGTATGCTACAACAATGAATTTATTGATCTACATCATCACCACTGCATATTGTGTAAATGTGTGTGTAATCTGACATTAAAAGTCGAGTGAGAAATCCCATGGACATTGTACAACATTAATGCAGTTCATCTTACACCAGCTTACTAAATGCTTTCTGCAAGCTACATCAAAACGTAAGCTGAAATATTAGACAGAAAATACACCCTAACCTGTCTGCTAGCGAGGAGCGCTTCTCCACTGTTGTTGGCTAAAGTGCAACGCAGTCAGGCGTCCGAGTATAAACTCGGCGCGAAAGTGCGTGCCGGACCGAATACGCTGCCTGTACCGACGCATACAGACGCTAGCGCTACACTACATTTGGGCTGAAAACAGAGCTTTGCTATTGCAATGGAGTCCCCTCCAAAATCATTTGGAAACTCACCCGCAGCAAGTCCACGTTAGCAAACCTTTACCGGGCAAAACCCTGCCTGTACTCTTTTCTTAGTAGCACTTGCGACATTAACTGACGTGTGAACATATATATGTAGACGGGCTTTACAAGAAAAATGACTTCTTACCTGATTTTTGGACAAAAATGCGGCTGAACCAGTCCACATGGCGAAGAAAAAGCAAGCTTGAGAAAGAGGGTGTTGCGCATGCGCATTGGCCCTTACTTAGGCGGGCTCTGCACGCAGCAGTATGTGCAGAGGGACAAACCTGTGAATTTACTCGACAATGTTACGTTGACACAGTTCAATGACTTTGTGTAACAACAAAAAGTAACAACATTTCATTAAATTTGCACAAACACTTTAAGAATTTTTGCAAAATCGAGTTTATTAAGAACAAACAACAAAATCTACTTTAGTAAAAGCAGAGATAGGCTGAGTTCATTTTTTTGAGTGTAGTCCACAGGGCACATTTGATAAAATTTGGGGTCTCTTTCTGAAAAACTTCTCTAAACTTCAACTTAAGGATGTTCCAGCTGACTAACGGATTTGCTTTTTTTTTTTTTTTTTTCAATTTAATCAACCGATTCGCACTACAACCTGGGTTTGCCTCTTATCTGTAGTTAATTTTATTTAATTTAATAATGGTACAGTACTCTGTTTATAGTAACCATTGTCCTTAATGTAAACATGTAAGAAAAAAAATTGTGTATGTTTCTGTTCTGTGTCCTGGGTACTGTTTGTTTGTATACGTGTCTTTCTGGCTGCTGTTACAACCAAATTTCCCCTTGTGGGACAATTAAAGGATTCTTCTTGTTCTTCATTGAAGAACGGGTTAAAGATACCTTAAATACAATACCTTAAAAGGAAAGGTAGAAGACAATAAATGAGGAAGAAGTTGTTTTGATCGAAACTGTGTTTGACGTATAGACGAAGGTGATATCAGAATAACAGGAAAGGTGGGAGGTAAATGAGGAACTTTGGAATAATATAAATGTAACAGTTCGAAGGACTGCCCTTCGAATCTGCAAGAGGCTTTATGCTGAGCTGATTCCCTCCTGCGTAGGGGTTGAAATAAAGAAGTTGATTGAATTGAAGAAGTCTGTCTCGAGTTGTCTGTTTTTCACCAGGTCAGGAAAAAAAAGGATCAGGAGCGGCATCAGTACGCCCACATAATATATGAAATGCCCTCCATATTTATAATAGAAATAGTTTAGAGTCATGTGATTCTTTTACACTGTTTTCAGGTCCGTTTGCTCTGTGGAAACAGTGTGCGGGCATTATGTGCGGAGAGAACTATCTGGAAGATCAACTTATCTTTCAGAATAAAAGCATTTCATTTCTATTAGAAATATTATCCTGCTGGTTAGATGGGTTTCACTCCCAAGGTCAGGTCTACAGGGAAATAACACTATACTTGCCTGTTCTATCCTAAATATATTTCTATTTGCTCTTACCAAGATCTGTTTGGTATATATTTATTTAACAAACTCTTGTAAGGGCTACAAATCATCACGTGTGAACTAAATGTGTCAGTTGAAAAGATGTTTTTACTCTGAAAAGTACTGACAGGATGTTTTCAGTTTGTTAATGCCCTCACCTACTAAACTGATGAAAACGTGCTCTGCAGGTTACATTTGTCAGAAAGCTTAAAGGAATGCCAAAGCACACAAGGAAAGAAACTGAATAATAGAAAAATAGATTTATTGTGCCAAAACTCCAGGTAAGTTCAAACATCATTTCATGATTTATGCCTGTATGTAGTGTAGTTCAGTTACCTCATAGAATATTTTTACTTTAAAAAAAGAACCTTTTCTTCATTTTCACAAATTCTTGCTGTCTTATTGTGCATGTTACCTTAAAAAACCTATAATTTAAAGTTTTATGTTGGTCCTTGTTCTGACCTGCAGATTAAATACACAGAAATGTTAAATTTTAGTTCACAGATTTAAAATAAATTAGATTTTAGACATTTAACAGGCTTATACTAAAGAAAAAATCTTGTGAATGAAGGGAAATGAATACTTTTATCCATAAAAGAAAAATACTTTAAAAGGGCTAGAAAGAAAAACTGACTTGGCCTTTGTCTGTGAAGGTTCTCAGTCATCCAGGTCATTGTAGTCAAAGGAGCTTGCAAAGAAAAGCGTCTGGACTTCTTTAAGTTGCTTGAAGACGTTTCACCTCTCATCCGAGAAGCTTCTTCAGTTCTAAGGTCAAATGGTGGGGAGTCCCAGATTTAAACCTAGTGGGAGTATCCCCCCACAGAGGGACAAAAGGACCCCCTGATGATCCTCTAATCGCCTGAGCCAAGGTGTGAAACTGGGTGTGGGTCCCAATCAGCCAGGGTTTCGGGTGTGTTCATTGTGAAACCTGGCCCCACCTTATCATGCGAATTCCTGAATTCAGGACTTGACCTTTGTTTTTAATGAATCTAAATCTTCAGTTGCCTTGTTTGTGGTTACAGTACACAGAGTGCTAGGTAACAGTGAATGGAATGTAGTTAAACAACAACAAGAGATGTGTTGTATATTTGAAGTACTCCAGACAGGTAGATTTTTGTTTTTGTTCAAAAACCCGAAAAGGATCAACAAATGACTATGAATTTCTATTACGTGAACACAAGTTCAGCATTACAGATATGAAGAGAATGTACACGTGCCAAGTGTATGTGTAAGATAGTTGTCTAGTTTTCTGTGCACTGATAGAACAAATAAGTCTAGAGAGTTTTATGGTGTTAAAACTACAGAGATTCCCACATATATGGTGTTGCCTGATATTTCAACATGTCATTATTATTTTCTAAAGTTCTTAAAATTTTAGAAGGCAGAGTTTGCAGAAGGGATTTCAGATCAAACAAAAAAAAAAAAAAATCAACCTTGCAGAAAGTGTTAGAGGTGCTCTTTAACATATTTTGATTTTCTTATCGCTTTATGTT
The DNA here is from genome assembly GCF_051167445.1 of Perissodus microlepis. Taxonomy (NCBI): domain Eukaryota; kingdom Metazoa; phylum Chordata; class Actinopteri; order Cichliformes; family Cichlidae; genus Perissodus; species Perissodus microlepis. The sequence continues at coordinate 20,053,315 of NC_140472.1, forward strand.
GGTTTGAATTTGATAGGGATGCTACAGCTAAAAAAAAAGTTAGCGATTGCTAATTTCTTACTCTTGTTACTACTTTAAAATGTATTAAAATGGCCAAAAATATAAAAATTACAGGTGCATTTAAAAAAGCAACAAAAAACCCCAAAACAAACATGTTGTAAAGGCTCACCTTTCAGCACATTCACTTCACCAGATGCACCTTGTTTCTTTTCCTCACCTTTGATTGGGTGTGGTGCTTGGCCTTAATTGCACTCACCTGTCACTCGTTATATAAGGACTGCACTCACCTACAGCTCACTCTTTCCTCACTCCCACATGGGGCGGCAGCTGAGAGATAGCAGTCCATGTGTGTCTTTCCTTTACCCATTATTCAATAAAACGACAAAACCTGCAAATGATTGATGACTGCTTATTCTCATTCTAATCGGATGAGCCCATGATGATGACTACTTAAACCCTGAGCCTTCCTTCCTCCAAAATAAAACATATATTTCTTTCCTACTAACTCATATTCTCTCATTGTTCCAGGTGCAGTGATGGACAGACTAACCGGCATACCTTTGTGAAAGTAAACTTATCTACGCATTATTAGATATTATTCATTATTATTTTATGGCACCAGAAGTGTCTGTCAGACATTTTAGCAGCTCTCACACACTTTAATTTTATTATATTTGAGATTTGATTACTGTAAATAATGTGGTTTCCAAAACGAGGCTGGCGGCTACGATTATTGCAGTTCATTGCTGTACTGGGATCACTGTGGATGTTTATCCTACTTAGTCAATTGAAAACAGGTAGAAGTGCTGCCTACATCCTCAGGTATCAATGGCTAGAGTATACCGATGATGATGAGAGCCCAGAGAAAGTTTGCAACTGCTCAGCAATCCTGCAGGGAGAGAAGGATGAAATACAGCAAGCCAAATTACTGACCATCAGCAAAGACTTCCAGAAGAGTACTCAGATTCCTGATGAGTATTATATCAATGCAATCAAAGACTGCAGGTTTGTGCTTTAAATCATAGGTTTCACTAATTACCTCTTAGTAACGATTTAAATATATGGAATTTAAAAGCAACACTGCGTTTTCAAAATTTTGAATTTACAGTGAATTCAAGATGAGGAGGAAATATATAACTTTCCCATTAAGCAAGGAAGAAGAGGACTTTCCACTAGCTTACTCTATGGTTGTCCATCACAAGGTATGTATTTTCTATATTTAAAGTTTACTGAAAAGCTCAGCAGTAGGTGTAAAAATGTTTAAATTACTAATTGATGCATTCAATTAAATTCTTTTTATTCATAGGTTCATAGCTTTGAACGACTACTGCGAGCTATCTACGCACCTCAAAATATTTATTGCGTCCATGTGGACAAAAAATCCCCGGCCTCAGTCTTTATTGCCATCAATGCCATTACTTCCTGTTTCCCAAATGTGTTCATGGTCAGCAAGCCTGTGGATGTGGTCTACGCTGGATGGACACGTGTACAGGCTGATCTTAACTGTATGGCTGATCTCTATAACACCAGTACAAACTGGAAATACTTTATCAACCTCTGTGGTCAGGATTTCCCTCTAAAAACAAACTTGGAAATTGTGCAAGCTTTGCGTTCACTGAAAGGAGGTAACAGTTTGGAGTCTGAAGAAATGCCTCAAGGAAAGAAGAAGAGGGTGATGAATGTTTACCAAGTAGTTAATGGACAAATCCAGGTACATCTTTTGGATGTCGTTTATAATGTGTCATGTAGCTATTGATCAATTTACTTTGCTGTTGTAAAAAAACATTGTTTCAGACTTACTTACCATCATATTAATTCTTCAACTGTCCCAGCGAACAGGAAAAACAAAGGATCCAGCTCCCTTCAATCTGCCCATACTATCAGGAAATGCCTACATTGTGGTCAACCGAGGTTACATTCGCAGTGTGTTGGAAGACAAGCGAATACAGGCCCTCATTGAGTGGGCCAAAGACACCTACAGTCCTGATGAGTTTCTGTGGGCAACAATACAACGAATGCCTGGTGTTCCTGGCTCAACATGGCCCAACCGTAAATTTGACATCACAGACATGAATGCAATTGCACGGATGGTGAAGTGGCATTGGCACGAGGGGTCAGAGGGTTCTCTGCAAGCAGTATACCCAGAATGTAAAGGCCATCATGTCAGATCAATATGTGTGTATGGTGCTGGAGACCTGCAGTGGTTGACTGAACAGCATCACCTTTTTGCCAATAAGTTTGATGCAGACAGAGATCCCATTGCTATCTACTGCTTGGAGAAATATCTGAGATACAAGGCACTGATAGAGTTAGTTTAGGTGAAGTGTTAATTAATTATTATGAAAGACAATACTAAAAGATAATTAAACTATAAACACATTCTTCAGTAGTGTTGGGTCATGATTGTCAAAGATGTGTTATAGGTGTTGAGGAGATTTTAGGAATGTACAACAGTTTCTTTATATCTGTTGCTTTAAATGTGGTGTCAGCGCTTTCCTGAGTTGAGGATAAATGGGGTTGGCTGCCCCTATCTCCGTCGGCTGCTGGGGATTGTTATTGTGATTTCCCACCCACATTATCAAGTACATTTTGTTACAAAGACATACAAAAACACTTACACATAACAGGATTTGTTGATTTGTGTATCTATCCTTTTTCACATTTTTTTTTTTTCCTGTTTCAGGTGCTGTATGTTTTTTTTCCTTACATGTGCAGCAGTTGACAATCATCACACTTTTCTATTTGTGGTCTATCCTTTTATATTTTTGTCTATTTTCTCCCCTGTTCATTTCTTTTACTTCTTTTTTTTCACCAGAGGCGCAGATCAGACATCCTTGTCAGATGTTATTGAAAAGAAGCCCACCTCTTCCTCGCTTCCATAGCAAGGAGGGCAGTCTGGTGAGACGCTCACTCATGCTACTCAGAGAACCGGGGTTATATACATAACCTTAACCCTTTAAAGCCAGTAGGAGCAGGCACGCTCTGTTTTGCGTAACTATTTTTAAATCCCGGTAGCACTGCAACCACGTAAGCTAGCGCAATAATTTGTTTTGCATATGAAAGGGAGTCCTACTTACATCTTATGTCATCAGCTTGTCCTAAGTCACAGTTTCCTTCCGCATATAGCTTTGCAAAAACTGTATAAAAAGCACTTGCAGCAACAAAAACACAATATTCCAGAAACAGGCTTTGCAGATCAGATCAGCTGTTTGTAACACTTCCTACGTCCATCAGCGGGAACTATCGCATGTCCTCCATGTCCTGCCCGAAACCGGAAGTGATGTCATTTTGTGGAAATGTAGTTTTTTACCATCAGGGCCTCATGAGTCTATACTGGTGTTTTTAAAAGTTATGTTTGAGTTTATGACTTTCTGTGTCGTTTCTGGGATGCTTAGGACTCATATTGCACTGCTGGAAAAAGTTTGTTTTGATGCACATGCTGTTTTTTTTGCAAATTTGCATTATAATATTTATTTTCGTTTTTCCTGCAGTATATAAAAGTTGGTGTAATTTAAAAATAAAACTATGAAGACACTTAAAATAAATTTCTTGTGGTGGGAAACTATTTTGTGCAACTTTTTTGTATTTACAGTTTTGAGGGTTAAGCCTCTTAAATTTCTCTAACTAGAAATATATGTTAAAAAAACAAAAACGATTTAAAATTTTTTTTGTAGTTTATTGCACTTTTTTGCAATTTATGTAATTACTATGCACTTAATGCAGACATATTATTAAAATTTGGGCTATAATGGTTGTATTGATGTATATCAACTTGAAATGCTCCCAAAAATGGCTCTACAGCATGTAAAAATATAATTTAAGCTCTGGGGTTCTGTCCATATAAATGCGCATAAATGTTTACAGAGTCTTTTGTTAACATGAATGTTCAAGATGTTCAATAAAAATGTTAAGTGCGTATATTCTCCCATTTTCTGTTTGCTCATGCAAAATAAAATGCGATTAATATAGAATAAAATTGAATGATATTTAATCCTGATTAATCAAAATTAATCCACAATAACCCTGTGATGAATCTGATTAAAAATTGTAAGCCATGTGGCTTGCATAGATAAAAACAGTGGGAAGAAAACATTTCCTTTTAACAATAAGAAACTTCTGAAAAGAGGGGGTGGTAGAACATTCCAGGGAGAAATGCTCCTGTAAAACATGTTAAATCAGCCAGCAAAATTCTTTTACATGTAATTAATACCAATTTCCTTTAATATCACTGTTTTCTTTTATTGATCATTTTAATTATTAGTAAATTATTAGAAAAAATAGAGAAAACACTGTTTGAGAGGAACATATTTTTAATGAACTAAGTAATTTTACATATTTTACAACACATGAGTACCATGCAAGCCACAAATAAACAAACATGTACAAATAAATAAAGCGATTATGGTCTAACTTGCACAGTGGACACTTTCTACAAAGTATCTCATTAAGTAATATAGACGGTATTTCCTCACCAGCACCCAAGAATATTTGTCTGTCACACACACACACACACACACACACACACACACACACACACACACACACACACACACACACACACACACACACACACACACACACAAATGTACTGTACCAGCACAGTGCTCTGTTTTTGGGTGTGTGTGCATGTGTCAGAGTAATTTCAAGCTAAAAGCATGCAACACACAACTTCTGCTACAGCACAGCTCCTCTACTTTATTCTCACAGTGATACATGGGTGAAAGCCTTGTAAACATTTCATATAAAGATTGACTGAAGTGCTAAATGAGATGTTGACATAATGTCAATCCTTGCTTTAAATGGAGCGGCCCAGACCTTTGAAAACTATTACAAATCGGGTTGGCCCTTCTATTTCCTGTCAGTGTGGACAGGAGGGATTTATGTGTGCAAACAAAAATGTTAGCAAACAGACGGGATGTTGAAGCATTAACTGAAATAACATGCAGAGTTCATGTTTTCTACTCATTTTAGGACTACATGTATAAAGACAAATACTTCATGTGTACTGAATATTGATTAGCAAGTGGCATCCCGTGGCAGAATGCAGATCTAGTGTCTAACACAGACTGCTGCGTTAGCTTCGTTTTACCTACTGTGACATAATTTAATTTGAAAATACTTCAATAAATGTCTTTAAAGTAAATTACATCTCCTGTAAGCTTAGTGTGCCTCATTTTTGTGGCTTTTTTTAGATGGGATGCTAGTACTACTCAAAAACATCACTGTGGCTTTTGAAAATACGCTACTACAATAACCCAGAGTTAATTATCAATACATGATTGTTGTTAATACATGTAAGTTACAAGCCAATAACAAGTACCCTTAAAGGCAATCTATAATATGAGTTGCATGGTAAACAAAAAAGTTGAAGTAAAAGAAAACAAATGGGGAACATAATAAAGTGCTGAGAGTACTGTATTATAGTATAAAGCATTTCCCTTCAGCACACCACAGTACAGTCTCTGCACCACAACCACAGTATTACTGTATATTCGGAACCCTCAGATCTGAATTAGATTTTTCCTGATGTATTGCACCACAGCATCATCCTCTCTGAGTTACATGTTGTTGTAACAGCTCAGCATGTTTTATACTACAGGCTGGCTTCAAATTCAGAGATGCTGTGCTCAAGTACAGCATAACACGGGGAGGAGAAGAAGGGCAGCAGCCAATTATCTCGTCACACAGCAGAGTTCCCCTTGTTGACTCTAAGGGGAGAGATAAGAAGGAAAAGAAATGATTGCAACATATCCACTTTACAGTAAAACATTTACAGTAAAATAATAGCACAAAAACTACATCCAACTTCCATGTCACGGGTCAGTAGTGTAGAGACGTACTACCTCAGACTAACCAGAGGTGGAAGGAACAGTTTATCTCTGAGAAAATGTGGTGTTTTTAAAAAATTCACCTCCCCCAAATTTCTGATTTTGCAAAAACTAGGTTTTATAACACAGGTCAGAAACAACCATGATATTTAATCAAAATACAGAAGCCTAACCCGTTGTGTTTGGATGTTCTACCACATTTCTACCATACTTGAGGTTTTGCATATACTAGAATTGGAATATTTCAATAAATTTCCCCTTGTTTGTCTCTAACAGTAGTTAGAGACAAATCAGTACTTTCTCAAAAGGACCTGGGCAGGTTTAAAAGCTAACAGCCTAGTTGATCATTCTGGGAAGGATCTGCAAGGCTGGTTCTGGAGGAGGAACTACTTCTAAAGGGTGTTGGCATCCTGTTTGACTAGAATGTTTGTGAATTGAGTGAACTGGGGTGGGTTATTTTTTTTTCAAATATTTCCTGTTAAATGGGAGCAGCTGAGTACTTACCACTTACTCTGCTGCTGTGTCCTGCAATTCTGTGTCCAGTCTGGTTTAGCATTAGGTTGAAAGTCAGAAAGCAAAAGTAAGTGAGGGATGTTAACTGAGCAACTATACTGTCAGTAGACATGCAAAAGCTGGGGATCAGTAGCCTATATCGACACTTGCACTGACAAATGAATTGATAAAAATAAAAACAAGCACTGGTGCTCAAAGGTGAGAGTATTCAAGGTCAAAGCAATGTACTGCAATGCATGGGGTGTAACAGTTTGCCTCAAAATGAGTCAATATTTCAATCATCAAAATGCTTTTTTTTTAAAAATGTGCCTTTGTATTGGATAAGAAGACAGTCAAAGGTCAGTCAAAGGTTAGTCTCAGCATGAGAAAATTAATGAAGGATTTTCAGGGAGAATTAGACATAACCAACTCATAGAAAGAGGCAGATTAAGTGGTTTACCTCGTGCATGCAAATTTGTTCAAACTCCTCTCCTGGTCATACCTTTGGGCAGAAAAATTGTAAACATGCCTAAAGCACTTAAGATGACAATCTGCACTGGTTGGTTTCAATTTTTAAGGAAATTCAGTGAGTTTCCTGAGTAGATTTGCAAAAAACAATTTGTCTCCAAAATGCAATTACAGAAGTAAGAGTATTTGAAGACTTAGATAAATATTCAAACATAGTTGCAACTACAATAATGGTTGTGAAATGCCACATGCACCACACATTAAATATATCGTTGAGGACTTTTATTCTGCACTAGGGGTGTCAAACTCATTTCAGGCTGTGGGCCACAGAACGTCCAATTTAACCTAAAGAAGTCAAAATTGCCTAATAACCTAAAAAAAAAACCCAAACCTGTAAATTGTTTCCCTTTCTTTTTATTTAATGAAGTTTAACTACAAATTAATTAAACCATCTAGTTTTAAAAGTGATGATTAGCAACTTGAGGTGCAATCAGTTTTTCCAGAAAATCTGGTATACACTAGACAAAGGAACCCGTCAAAACAGCTCTCTGGTCTTACACATTAACAAACAAAGGCATGAGTACAGAAAAAAATAAATCATACAATTAAAACAGAGTAATATCTTTGTTTTTAAGAAGGCTTTAAAACTTCTGATTTTTTACTGTATCCAATAGGCTGGAGTGGATTAGTTTCAAGGCCAGTTTTGGGAAAAAGTTTGATTGACGTGTTTAGAACAGAAATGTCAGAAACCGACGGGCTTTCAGTTTTCACTAGATGAAAGAAAGGTAAATTTAATTACACAGGGCTGAACACCAGTCAGGCAAGTTTAACACCCAGAAACTTCACAACAATGTAGTATGTGCAAGATGTGGTTCGGTTGAAGTTTGTTTCCTCTGAAGTCCTTGGCTAAATGCCATGATCAACCATGATCAACAACCAATGGCATTTATGTTAATGACAGGCTGGCTCACCTGACAATGCTGTGAGGTATATGCACATACTCCATAGGAATGATTTCTCCGAGCTCCTGCAGACTATGCACATACTTGATCTTACTGCTGAACTTGGAACTGAAGGAAATAGAAATCAAAAAGAGTTACAGTAAAAAATGGTTTTGCTAAATGCTACATGATAATCCTTTCTAATGAAGATCTCCATGACTTTGACTGCAATTAAATTCTAAATGAATCTGAATGAATTTCAATGGCTGGGAGAGTCGTGCAAATAGCAATTACAACTCTGAGACCTTATGAAGGGTCTGGTAATTCCTAGCAAAGTCCGTATGAACCAGGATGGATGAACAATGATGAACATCTTTAGGTTTTTCTTCAGTCTGCGGGACAAAACAGTCAGAAATTACACAAAAGAGAACTAGAACTAGAATTGCATTGATGACTATAGCTTATCATTGATATCTACTGATACAACGCTTTTCAGACAGGAGTCACAAAGCGCTTTAAAGAAAGTAATCTAAGATTATACAAAATACAAGAAAACAAAGACAAAACAAACATTTTGAAAGAAGAAAATGGAGTACATTAGCAACAGGATTAACAGCAGGAAGATCAGACTGTTTCTTTCACATTTGTGCAGCGTTTTACATTTTTTCTTTTGCTGTTTCTTTTAATGGCAGGAACACGAAAAGAGAGAAAAGCCATGTTCTGCAATAATAAATCATATTACATGCGGGTTTGCTCAGAGAGCCTCCTTATTATATAAAGTTTATTTACACTACTGAACTTATAGTCCACCATTTTATTTGAGTTTGAAATATTTGCGTCAACAAAGCTACCTTCTTACAACATTTAGATTTGGGAATGAAAACTGCATTCTCCTTAGAGTATACACAACTAGAAATACCGTAGAGCAGGGGTGGCCAACACCAGGCCTCGAGAGCCGGTGTCCTGCAGGTTTTAGATATCACCCTGGGTCAACAAATCTGAAACAAATGGTTAGTTCATTACCAGGCCTCTGGAGAACTTCAAGAAATGTTGAGGAGGTAATTTAGCCATTGAAATCAGCTGTGATTGATCAAAGATACATCTAAAACCTACAGGACACCGGCTCTCGAGGCCTGGACTGCTCGAGATTTACGTGAACACGCAGAATCTCGAGGCATGGACGGAGAATCGTTGGCTGTCACCCCCAATGGTTACGTCACCAAATCATAGCCAGTGCATTTCCAGATTGGAAAACCTCCACGTTCAATATAATTATACAAAACTAAACTGATTACAGCACATAGGTTATTTCAATATGGGAAATATTAAAGTAGTGGCTGTTTTGCAGCAGTGAACTTTCATGGTTTACAGCCAACTACCTAATCACACTAAACTACTTGGTCCTTACATCTATGACTGCATTTTTGTCGTTTTAATTTTTCTTTTATAATACGTTTATTGTCAAGACAGATAACAAAAGAAACCGGAAAAGGTAGATTATAAAAAAAACCCTCTAACATCTATTCGACATGACTTTGTGTTAAATTAAAGTTGGCTTAAAAATGCTTTTAAAAATGTTTTTGTCTGTGTGTGCGGTTTGTTTTGGTTTTGCTATGATCGAAAATGTCGAAGCGTGAGTAGTGCGCTGCCAAAGTGTAAAGGTTAATGACGCCAGAAAAATGGTTGCTGCACTGTGGGGATTTTAATAAACTACACTAAACCAGACTGAATTGAATAATTTCACAATGAAGATCAACTACAAGTTTCAATTTAATCAGTTCACTAGATTTTAAAGGTGTTTTTTAGGGTCAACTGAGTTTTTTTTAGAAATCATAATACACACTATCAATGAAAACTTAACATGCATATAATCTGTAATGAAATCACATGGTACATATACTACGGCATTACATTTGCAATAAACATATCTGTGTTAATATTACCTTCTGTCTATCATTTGGTAGCATCTTTTCATCCAGGTAAAACCAGGCATTCTCCTGCGAGGTGTGGCGCCATTTAGATATACAATTATGTAATCCTCAGCCACCATTAATTCCAGTGTACTTATCACATATCTACAAAGAGAAGGAGAACAAAATACAGTGGATTAGACATGTTTATTTATTTTAGACATTATGACTGTAGCAAAGTTTTCTTTTCATCACTTCAATGACATGTGAGAAGCTTTGGTTAGGAGATGATGTACATAAAAACAGAGCTACACACAGACAGCAGCGGCAGAAAGACACGCCAGCGTACGCTAACCCAGAAGCACGGTCATTTTTGAATGTACTTACAGAAAAAGGTTTTCCATGACATAATTGTAATTGTCACAGTTGCTCTCTGGTAGGAAACATGCAGCAAACACAATGATGGCTTTCTGTTCAGCGTAATAACCTGAAACATGAGAGACACAAACATGACTATCACGTTACATGTCAATCATAGAGCACCTGTAGAAAACTTTAATACAAATCATTTTTCTAACATTCTTGTCCGGTTTATAACTAATTCAAGGCCTATCAGTTGAAAAAAGCAATTACTATTATTATTTTTGTGGTTGACACATGGGTCAATGTGAGTGGGACTTTGCTCTCACTATTAAACATTCAGGAAAAAGTTCTTGGCACCTCCCATCAATAAGAAAGTGTCCTCTCCTTAACCCCATCACATATTTATACTTCTCACACTTTATATACTTTTTCAGTCTCAGCCAAACAAGAGTCTAGTCTGACATCTGATAAACTCTGATTACACAGCTAAGTTTTTGGTAATCATCAGAAACCCCAACACACTTTTCTAAACTAGTTTTCATTCTGATTTCAGATCTGATTTTAGTTTTCTTTTCAGTTACATCAACTTTTTAATTATGTGTAATATTAGTTTGCAATGGACTTGCATGCGGTTTTTATTAAACTGCATGCACCAATCAAGTAATTGTTTCAATATTTTCAGTGCGAAGTCAGATAGACACACACTGTGGCATAGATATAATGATCAGCGTCAGTCGGCTACCACTTTTTCTTAGGTTTTTGCTTAGCACAGGGGTCGGCAACCTGCGGCTCTTTAGTCCTTATAGTGCGGCTCCCTGTGGTTTGGGAAAATAAATTAGAAGTATTTAGCTGAAGTGTATTTTGATTATGTTAGTTCTTTTTTTTAACTTGTACTTCTAAATTGGAAGATTATTGTGATAGGGCCTAAATAAATATAAAAATAAAATTATATTCTATTATTTTTTTCATCGCTCAAAAGAAGCGTCACATTCGTGGAAGCCGGTATACCCGTAAACATACCATGGCAGACCCGACGATGTTGACCACGTTTCACACACGGTAGCTGTACGCATACAGCCGGCTGTAGCTTTTCAGCTCACAGCCCGACATACACCAACAATAGCATAGATAGCACAGACGTTAAGGCGGCGAGGCGTGATTGTGGGTGCCGCTCAGGTGCGTCTGCCTCCCCTGCAGCGGCGCTGCAGACCACGCCCCGCCACACACAACCAGGTAAAATACATATTTAGGCTGAATTTTGCAAATATCTATTTTTCATTTTTTAGCAGCATAGTGCTTTTTTTCCAATTATTTTTTAAAAGTCAGGTCAAGGCTCCAAAAGCCCAAAGGCGATATAAGGGTGGCGGCTCACAACAGTTTTTGTTTGCTACATGGATCATTTTAGTTCAGCTGGGTGTCTTTCCTTTTGTTATATTTCTTTAAAAGTTCAAAATGTGTTAATTATATAAATAAAATGCAATTTTCTCTGTAGCACTTCATGGATTTAAGCAACCTGCCTTAGTTGTTCACACAAAGCATAAAGGTAAAAAACAATATATACAGTGTTATCTTCATTTTAGATGTCAGAAAGTATTTGCGGCACCCAGTGTTTTGTTTTGCGTGGAAACCGGGTCCAAATGGCTCTTTGGGTCTTAAAGGTTGCTGACCCCTGGGTTAGCATATGATTTTCTCATGTATACTCTGTCCGGATTGTCGCGTTACGGCATCCAGCAGTTGCTGGCCATCATGCTCTCATTCCCTAAACCTTGGTAGCGCCGTTCCATTAACTGAATGTCCTGATGAAAACACTCGCCCTGTTCATCACTCAAGATTTTATGGAACTCTGCAGGAAGTGTATTTTCAATGACATGCGAAGCCCAGTTTCTGGTAGGGATCACGCAGATGCTGAACTCCTTCTTTGTATGCAGAATACTTGTGGATGCCCAGAAGGTTTTTACAGAGCCACTTGAACACCTCCCAAGATTTGGACTCTGCTGTTGAGAGAGTTTGTTTGAACCCTCCATCCTGCAAAACGGACTTGATCTATGGACCTATAAATATCCCTTCTTTCAATTTTGCAGTGCTTATGTTTGAAATGTTTCCAGCAAGGTATTGAAAGCCTCATGAGTTAACTTTGCCCATGGCCTTCTTCATCAAGCCTAGCTTGATATGGAAAAGTGGCAAAAATATTTATGCAGATCAACCAGAGGGAGAAACTTGACACTGCTTTTTCCTGGCCCATAGGCATCTCATGGCTGACAATGTTCCGCAGTAGATCGGCTTTCCCACAGGCACAGGAATCAGCAGTATTTGGTGAATCCTCCTTGTATTCCCATCAAGATATCAATAACCTTCAGATCACAATGTTCCACTGATGAGTTTTATCTGCAACTGATTCAAGCAGTGTCTTCGTGTTGTCATAGGACTCTTTAGATGAACAGGACGGGCAATCGGCACACTTGGTTTGGCATTTCTGTTATGGAGTAGGACTGCCTTCAAGCTTCTTTGTGAAGAATAAATGAAGAGACACCATTCAGCTGGAACATGCTCTGGTTATGAACTGCTGAAGAGTCCGTTGATGTCATGACAATTGCACAGTGAGCCGTCAGCAGTGAAGAACACTGTCAAGACTTCTGTACCAAATTACAGAAACACCCTTGGCAAGCAAATGCTTCTGCTTACGCCTTCAAGCAAGAAGTTCTCCTTTGTCTTTTGAAAGATTTACAGGGTTCATACGCCTTTTTCAGGGTCAAATTCAAGCACTTTTTAAATGCTTTCAAGATCCCTTTTCAAGCTTTTCCAGCACATCCCCCCCGCCAAAAAAAGAATGCATGTTTCAATTCGCATCACCTCAGTAAGATCATGTGAAAATTAAAACAAATCATCCTAGGTTAACTTCAACACCTTTGTTCCCCTTTTGTTAAGACATAGAAAAACGCACCACACAAAAATACTGCAAAAGGAAACGGTCGCCTTATATGCATATAGTGTATAAACTCAAAATGCACATTTCACTTAAAAATTAAGATGTGAAAACGTGAACAAATCAACTTGTTAGAGATATTCATCTCCTGTTGAAAAAAAAACAAAAAAAGAAATAAGTCTTCTCATCAGATATTGATGCTTCTTTCCTGTATGATGCAAAAAATAGGAGACAGACATTTGTTTGTTTGTTTTTTAAGTTAATTCCCAATAAAATTAACTGTAAGATGTTTAACTACATTGCTGTCTGTATTATTGTTGAAATCCTAAATGATCACCTTTAAAGTGTTTGTGCTAATAACATCATGTACAGTCAGACAGGCATGGAGAACAGCACTGACTGGGAGAGGCTTTCAATAGATCACATAGTTCAATTCAACATATAAGACTTTAAGAATGCACAAGCATCTACTTAAAATCTATTTATTTAATCTATCATCTATAATATTATTATGTACAATTCTAATGTATTAGAATTGTAATGTATTCTAATGTTCATCTCCCTTAGATAAACAGGCAGCCTGAAAGTATGAAATATTCATATACAAAAACATGTGACATCTGACGATAAACACATTTTGAATGAAAGCCGGGGAACTTTGGTAGAACAGAAACAAGTGGCTATTCTTTGTGACCATATGGATCGGTCCCTCATATTACCGTTATTTCACCCAAAGGCACCAAGTTAATACTTTAAAAAGCTGCAGCAATACACACAAATACAAAAACTTGGTGACAACTTTGGGTATAATTGGCAGTTTTTGACTACTTTTGATTTGGCCTCTAAATTTCACCTTTAAAAACTGTTTATCTTGCCAATCTGTTATTTTCTCATTTTTGACATAATGTTTAAGCACAGTTGATCTAATCAGACAAAATTTAAAATACGAGTAGAAAAAAGTTATATTCTTGACTGTAAAAACCAAAAACATGTTTAACGAATCATTTTCATAACTTGAAATGCAAATAGAAATTGTACATTTTTAAAAAATATGCACAAGTTTTGCAAACAACAAAGTTATATGATATTATTTACCTATAAATGCAGCCAAGGCTCAGACGTTTTTTTTATAACCATTTAAAACTATTTACAGAACAATCAAGTGTTCTGCATCAAATAAGGCGGCACACAAATTATTTATGCAACTCCAAAAAATAGTTTGTGTCCACTATAAGACAGAGGAGAACAGCACAGGGATAAACCTGCAGGTCTGACAGCAGGTGTGTCACTCAGCGTTTACACTGCAATCTGCCTTTGGTGGCTTTTTTGCAGCAACTGTGACATTCACTAGTAAAACTGACACACAAAACAAAACAACAACTACGCTACACACTAACTTGGGACTCGAAACACGCTAAACGTTACAAATCTATCACCTATTAAAACTCGTTCTCTCTTTCTTTCGCTCACTCCCCGGTGTCACTCCTAAAACTTCCCCCTCTTCCTAGGTTTCTTTCATTTTAAACTGAGTTTTTCCTATCCACTGTCACCTTGTGCTTGCTCAGAGAGGATTGTTGGGGTTTTCTGTCCTCTCTCTCTTCTTTCCTTCTTTCTATCCCTATTTTTACCTCTTTTTCCCACTTCTTCCCACTTTTCAACCCCCCACCTCCTTTTCGATTTTCTCCATCACCTCCCTACCCTGTGTTCACTTTAGAGAACACAGGGTAGGGAGATGGGGGAACAACAAAAGCTATTGGATACATTTTACATGTGTTTGAAAAAGGTCTTCATTCAACAATAATTCATCTTAAGTATAAAAACAAGAAATGGGTAATAGCTGCATGTGTGTTTGTGTGTGTGTATAATATACATACTTAACTTGTATCCCAGAAGGAATTAATATTAGATGGGTAGAGACAGGTTTTACGAGATTGAGCAGCTCTGTTTGTGTAAAAGTCTCTGGTTCAGAATCTTAGTCGGCCACGTAATCAGAATCTGATGACTCGGGATTGTAACCAGATGCACCTTGACCATGTTCCACATCACCTAATGCAGAAGCTAATACATCATGTGGTGGTACAGGAAAAGAACAGGCAGTGAGTCATCATGAGGAACATGCCTTATTGCAGAATCCAGGCTGGGATATACAATTTTGTGCTTATTTTTGGCTGAGAATCCAGTTGTATTCACGTGGCAAAAACAGCAATTGTTGAGATGATCTTGCGGCTCCTGCCACACCATCAGGGTTGCAAATAGCATTGCTGTCTTTTGCAGATTTAGCCAGGCACACAGTCCATTGGAACAAGTGTTGCAGATGACATGTGGAGCCTAAGGCTTATCCTGGTCACCCAGTGGACAGCCAAAGTACAATTTGCATATCTTCTTATGGTCTGTAGTAATTGGGCGACGTTGTGCTTTTGTTGTAAATGATCCACATATGTAACAGTAACTGTCTGGTTGATCAACACAATTTCTAGGCAACAACTGAAATCAATCAGAATGAATGTCGTCTGTAACATAAAATGCAGGGAACTGTTGTTAAATCTGGCTTAGGCTAATTATACCAAATATGATGAAACATATAACTAGCTTCATCACAAAAAAATGTTTCAGTTAGGGGAAAACTAAACAGATTTGAAATCAGCATGAAATACACCATGAAATCTACATAAACTTATCTCTGATGATTATGACCTGTTGACCTGTGTTATCTAAAGCCTGAAAACAAGTCTGAAGATGGTGCAGGAGTGTTGGTCCGTCTCGGATCAGTTGAATAACAACACACATTTCAAAACTGAAGGAAGACAGTGTAACACACCCAACTGCATACTGTCATATAACATATTATATGTTATAAAACAGTGTAAAATTCAAATAATTTCCTTAAGTTTTCACAGCAATTTATCAAACAGTAAAAACATTACAAATATAAAAGGCAACATCAAAACTAGCATTAATCTTGCAACATAAATAATCAAATAAATAATCAAATGTAGCCCAGACAAAAGATTATTAACCCAACCGGTTGGGCAGATGGCTGCTCCACCCTGAGCCTGATTCTGCCAGAGGTTTCTTCCTGTTAAAAGGGAGTTTTTCCTCCCCACTGTCACCAAAGTGCTTGCTCATAGGGAGTCATCTGATTGTTGGGTTGTCTCTGTTGTTTTTGTATTATTGTAGGGTCTTTACCTTACAATATAAGGTGCCCTGATGCAACTGTTGTTGTGATTTGGAGGTATACAAATAAAACAGAACTGAATTCAAATAATTATTTTTAAAAATCCTTGATGCACATTTTTTTTTTGTTGCTTCAATGCTTCATTTAAGCTACAACTTCATAGCACTCAGTTGTCACCATGTAAACAAAAGCATTTCATCCACATTTGCCAGTAAAAATAGTCCTGCAGTAGAAACGTCTTTTAAAGCATCCTTGTGATGAAAAAACACTACATTATGCCCCCACAGCCCCCAGTTTGTCAACAGAAAGACTGATAAAACAACAGCAGTTTTTTTTCATCAGTCTTTATCACTTTTATCAGTTTTTATCAGTTTTATAGTTTAATTAATTAAATGATATTAAAATGAAGACGGAATTTTTTTTTTGCCTCCACAGACAAGTACTACACATAGGCCAGTAAAACGCTAATCCACTGACCCAGTGCATTATTAACATTATTTATTAACATCTACACCGTCATAATGTCTGTTTTATTCAGCAGAAAAAGTTGTAGCACAGGGGAAACCTCAGAGAGGGCTGATATTCTCGCTTTTCTTCATTGCAGCCACCACACACACACACACACACACACACACACACACACACACACACACACACACACACACACACACACACACACACACACACACACACACACACACACACACACACACACACACACAGTTTAGTTGTATGATTCAACTAAAAAGATGAGAAACAGCAAGATAACTGCAAGGGAGGCTCATCCAATGCTATCAACTGAAAGCTGCCGTAGCTGTGTTTACGTACCTCCATGAGAAATGACTCTTTTGTAGGGTTCAATGCACTTCATATCAATGCGGTGCTCCTGCTCTCCGATCACCACGCTCCTCCACAGCCTGCTTTCCTCTGCTGCTCTGTGGCCTGGATCTCTTGATGCCGCTCCGGCACCCAAAACGGACTCCTCTGAGTCCCCTGAGGTGACATAAGATCGAATCAAATACATATTAACAGTTTGATTTTAATTTAATAGACAACATATAATGGACAGCTGATGGGCCAGTAGTTTTGACATGAGGCTGACAAGCTGTGTCTTTACTTTTTTCACATTTTACCCTTAACTCCTATCTGTAAAAATTGCATGCTGTAAAAAACCTGTAAAATATAGTCTTTGTATTTTTTAATTGTGGCTGTTCCAATGAGAATGTGTCTGCCGTCACCATGTTTATTAAGTTCCAGTGAGTCAGCCTCGTCAGGTGTGTCCAACTCATCTAAGTTGACATCCAGGTCATCCCCAGTATCCAAGCCGTCATCCTCTGTATCCAGGGTGTCTTCTGAAAGAAGAGACCCCTCACTGTGGTCCAGGGACACGTTCATTGGTGGAGCTGCCAGCTTTCTCCTTTGATTGGACCCGCCAGATATATCAGCTGAGGAGGGCTGGTCTGTGCAGAGAAAGTCATTTGTTTATAAGGGTTTTTTTCCACTTTCATTTTTTGATCATTTATAGATCATCATATGAACACCTTATGAAAATAAATGTTTTTATTTATTTATTTTAAATCAACATAAAATTCATTTTAAGGATCTTTGGTAAATCCTCCTAAATGAAGAATCCTTTTGATTAAAATGTCTGTCTGTCCATCCATCTGAATGGGCACTCTCTTCAGGCTGAGAACCATGGTCTTATTGATGGCAATGCTTTGGTTGAAAGTGATTAAATGGCTTTTAGCATTGAGCCAGATACTCTATACTCCTGAAACACCCCAAAAGGATACTGCGTGGGACGCAGTTAAATGCCTTTTCTGAGTCAACGGAACACATAGATTGACAAGGAAGAATGCGGTGCTCCTTGTCGGGGTGGAACACTGAACTAGCTCTTAAACGCCTCGAGGATATTTGAGTGTGTGAGAAAATTTTTCCCAAGCAGTCTGAGGTTTGACTAACCGACATACTCTCCTCTCTAGTACCACGCCATTTAACAGGTTATACGTGATTCACCTTGCTGGCACAGAATACCATTTTAAGCCTGTCAAACTTTGTTATTAAAAGAAATGGGGGAAGATTATGTACCTCTGTGACAGGGCTGCTAGTAACAAAGTAATGAAGACATCATTTAAAATGAATGATTCAGTCAGTGTTAAGTGTTAACAAACAAACAGTTCCTGTGAAAATGATGAGGTACAATGAGGGGAATGAAATTAAGTGAAAGTGCAGTGAATGTCCACAGAAAAACTTCAGAAAGTTTTTCTGAAGTTTTCAGAACTACTGTCTGTCAGAAGTAAAATATAAAGAAATGCAATTGTGCACAGTACAATCAAATTTATAGAAAATCACACAAACAATGCAAACGTTTAACTTTGTGTTTAATTACCTTCTTTGTTTTCCATGTCATCTGTAGCGTCTTCATTGGATGCCATCTTCATCATCATCCCAGCTGCACCAACTTCCTGTTGGGAGTGTCTGCTCACAGGCTCAGAAATACAATAGTGAGCCACAACATAAATTATCATTGCTACAACCACTGCCACCAGAGGCACAACTACACAAAGTATTGGGCCAAACAAGCCAAATACAATCATCTATATAGTAAAAAGCACTAACTGTTCCCATGACACTGAATCCGAGCGAGTGTAAAATGTGTTTGTTTGACTCAGGACATGAAATAATTTAGAAGTGACAAAGCAGACAGAGAGAAACGCACTCACTGCTTCATTCCCAGGCTGCACGTGTGGGCTGAAGAAACAATGCTGAGCAGTGTTGGAAGCTCCCCCCTCCCTAAACTAAAGCCCCTCTAACAGACCCTGATTTGAATAAGGCCTCTAACAATAGAGAGAAGCAACATAGAGAGAGCACTTACATATGATTATATGCACAGACGTGCAAAAGGTTTTCTTTTCCCTTTAAAAAAACCTCCATCTTATGGGCTTCTACCTTTCCCTCAACCTGTCTTCTCTGAACACGAGTGACTGAACCTCTCTCCCCACTATCAAGTCACATGACCACTTGATTATTGAAAAGCCTATTGTGCGTGTATGGAAACTCACAGGCACACAAACCAAATGAAAGACAGGGGAGAGCTGTGTATCCCAAAGAGGCCGCACATTATCAGAATTACAAAGTGGAGCAAAACACAAACCATTATGAAAAAACTGACCTGCATCACACACATACTCAAATGAACAGGATGCATGCACAGCCACATGTGAAACACATGCATACAACCTAGAGACTGATTACACAACTTGACTTTTTTTAAAAAAAAAAAAAAAACACCACATAAAAAACCCTTACAGGCATATTTATCTACATATTCAGTGCTATATGTACATAAAGGACTATATTTTGCTAACTGTACATTAGAAATGACCCCATTTCTGCTTATATAATCATTTTTTTAAATGTATAAAACCTATAATATGGTGCAGTCACTCTTTACATTGGAACTATTATGCTTTTCGTCGTATGGATAATACTGCAATGTCCTTGATCCTTGTAATGCCTTATACAAGTGCAGTGGAGTCAGATTTGGGTTCTAAGTCGTGAACAAAATTTGAGACCACTGGACCATTTTCATTTTCCAGTTCTTATGGTTTTTAGTGCAAAAACACATTTAGCCTAAAAAATGAGTAAAGAGAATGATGATAAGAATATGAGCCTTGCTGCTTTGACCACTAAAAAAAGGAAAGAACTACAAGATTGATCTATGCTGCCACCTTGTGGTTCAAAACAACATTGCATGTGATTTTTTTCTAGTCTGTTTTAAAAGACCAGTGATAGAAAATCTTTACTAAGCAAGGGGTAGACATAAGAAGGGTCTGACTCTTAGCTAATGAAAGTAGTACAGCTTAAATTCCAGAAAAGAGTAAAAACTGAGGTTTTACACAGTGAATAACCTGCTGTGCTGACTGAGTCTATATAAATGAAAGCTCACCTTGACAGGGGAAAATGAACATATCCCTCCAGCACATACCGTGCGTGATCCTCTGTCTCAGTGTGGACATCTGATTGATAGAAAGGCTTCTCTTCAGACTGATAATGAGTATGGTCTGACTGAGACTCATACTGACCCTGGCTGTTAGCTGGATATTGAGAGTATTGGAAGTCAGAAGTGCACAAAGAGGTGGAGGCAACTATATACTGACTTTCAGCTGTGTCCTGACACCTGAAGTGTGTGTCACTCAAGTGGTTTGGAGATTTATCTCCAGCTTCAAAATAGTTCTCAGTCTGCTCGTATCTGTATTTTGTAGCCGTGGCATCAGTTGTAAACTCGGCATAGACGTCAGTGGCATCCTGCTGTCGGCTGGATTTGCTCTCTACAAAGGCTGGATAGGTGCACTGGTTTTCAGTTCTTTGATCGATGTGATGATAGTTATAGCCATACTGGGTTTGACCCTGAGTTGTGTTCTGTTGTCCGGACCACTGGTATGCAGCATTTTCTTGAGCAGGGTGGGACGACACTTGTGATGTTATGTCTTGGTGTCTTCTTTTAAAGGAAAACGGGGATAATTGAAGAGAGAGTGGAAAAATATTCAGAATTAATACACATAGAGTCACAGTTATACTTTTTTTTATCTATACAATGTTTTTAGTCTATCCATTCATAAACCAAACACCTAAAAAGTGGAGTGATAATATATCATTAGGGAAATTTGGGGCCTTGAAGGCTACATTACCCTTTTTTTGTTTGTTTATTCTTCTCTAAACGTGCAAAGACACAAATGCATGTTCATGGGTACCAGGGTGACAAGATTTAAATTTCAGCCATTTTTCTACCAATCAACAGGTGGCGGTAATGTGCCGAAAAACACAAATATGTCTCTGGAAAAGGAAGGAAGCAAAGATGACTATAAAAATTATAGAATAAGCAGAGAAAAATCCAGTTGTTCTTTTTTTTTTAAGATGTATATTTGCATACATTGATTAGGGCTTAAGGACATTTACATTGTGTTTTGTGAAACTAAACTTAACCCAACAGGACTATTTCAACAGTGTTTAAAATCAGCAATAAAGAGAATGAAATAAAATGTCTTCAGCATTGTAGGCCAAAGATATATTTCTAATTCTCTGAAATACAGAACAGGCTCCACTTCATAGACAGTATATTCTATTGATTTATTTACTAAAGAACTATTGAAGCTAAAGGTACCAGTGCATGAATGAACACACGCACACACACGTGCACGCGCGCGTGCACACACACACACACACACACACGCACACACACACACACACACACACGCACAATGCCAACACCTTGCAAGAGAGCTAAGGGAGCTGTTTCCATTAGCTGTGGTGGGTCTGCAGCTGTAATGAGGCAGGTAATGCATATCTAATGAGGCATAAACAGATTTATAAACACACTCAAAAACACACAGAGCTGCAGATCAAACCAGGCTGCTAAACACATGAGATATGCTTCCATTCACACGCAAGGTTTGCTTCTTTCTAACTCACACTCACATATTATATACAAACATAGTCCCTTCAGTCACTCATCCATCCATCCGTCCATACACACACCAGACTCTGGTGCTTAGGTGTTCCTTCTGGCTCGTGAGTTCAGTTATGTTCAGTTATCTAAAAGACTTCATTGAGAAAACTTTTGAAACTAAAAGAATTAAGGGAAAGTGAAAGGAAGGAGGGCTGCCTGTGTGTGTAGTTGCGTGTGTGTGAATGAGAGAGAGATACAGGTCTGTGTGCGCAGGCATTTTCATTTATTTGCCGTTAGCAGCCTGAGAATAGAAAAGTCTACCAAGTAAAGAAGACAGAGTGCTGCATTACTTCTATATCTTCTCTACTCAGCACAAATGAAGTCACCTCTAACTCCGGAGTATTTGGAAAGCATATGCATTTGGATTGTGTTTCTTACCTTAAATCAGGTAAATAATTATCTTGTGAAGCTCCAGTGTCTCCAGGCTGTTGTCCAATAGACCATTTATCCCAATCTTCAGTCCTTATAGGTCGTCCATCACGGCAATCCACTCTGCTCAGTGGAAACCCATCTCTCTTTGGCTCATGTGTTTGTAATCCTGCTTGCTGAAATGAAGACCCTCCAATTAGGTCATCACTAAAGCTCAGCAGGTCTGAAGATGCAAACTCTTGTCTTTCTTCCCTCTCTCTTTGCACTTCTGAAGTCCATTTTGGAAGGACAGCGTTCTCTAGTGTGTTGGTTTCCTCATCCTGTTCCTCATCGTCATTTTCCTCTTCCATTAAATCTCCAGAAAATGGTAATCCTAGTCTTTTGTCAATGCAAACACTTGTTTCATTTACTGGGGTGCCAATCAGAGAGCTGGCATGAGAGGCCGAACTGTTGGTAAGCACAGGGGATTGTGGCTCCGACGTGGTTTGGGATGTGTCCTCTCTCCTTAACCGAGCCCCCCAGACTTGGAAGTCACCCAAGGAAGCAGGACATGGAGAAGGAGCAGGTGGCGTCTCCCCGCCTTCGTCTGAATCTTCCATTGAGATCTGTGAGTGGACATAAACCTCCTCTCTGGTTTTCAAGAAGTGATCTGATGGATATCTTAATGATGGAGACACACTGCGGGGCACAATGCTTGACTCACTGTCATAATTTCCTTCTGACTGACTGGAGCTTGTTGGTCTTGAATCAGACTGATGAAAAGCTTCTGAGTCATTTTTCGATTGGCTGGGACTGATAATTTCTGGAACCACGTGACAGTCAGTTGCACTATCACGAGTTGCTTCATAGGGAGTTGATTCGACAGGTTGATTTTGGTCTGCACTGGGAGCACTGTCAGTTCCTCTGACTTGGTGTAGCTTACTTGGCAGTGTTTCTTTGTCATAATTTTGTTTTGCAGCTTGGGCCTGAAGTTGCAGTACCGAGGCTGCATATGACAGCATGCTAAATGTCTCCAGGGACTTTTTTGTTGCCTTTGATTGCCTTTCACTCCGTTTAGGTCTGTCATGGCACTCTCTTGTAGCTTCTTTTACCGTGCCAGATACGATGATGTATTCCATTTCTAGGCCAAGTTCATCTGGACTATCTGTGCGACCACTGTCTGGGTTTTCCAGTAGGTCCTTCTCTCCACCAGGACTGGAGCTCAGAGATACAGTTTCTGTTGTTTTTCCATCTACATGTCTTCTGCTCCCATCTGTAGCTCCCACCTGACTTTCAGTGGCATGCTCACCTTCATTGGTCGTCACATAGGCTGGGAATAATGTTTGGTCAGCCTGGATTTGTGGTTCAGCAGCTTCCTCTGGATACTGTGAAATTTGCCGAGTGCCAGTGGAGCAGTTGACCAGAAGAAATGGGGAATGATCTCTGGGTTGCTCTATCCACTCAGTCTCCTCTGATCCTTCTCTGCTTCGGCCACCCATCTCACTGGCTGCCTCAAACAGAAACACTTGGTCGTCTGGCTGTTCTTTATTTGTGATATCTACTCTCTGATCTGTCAGAATGGGTTTGCTCACAGCTATAAAAGGGCTAGACTGCTCCTCAAGATGTATCATGTCTGCTACAGGGCAGCCAGAGGTGTCAGGGGAGGATGCCAGGCTCCATGTACCTGCTCCTACGTTGTCATATTCAGAGGTGGAGGTCACCATGCCACAGATGGGTAACTGCCACACGTCAGTGCCCTCATAGATGGATGTGTCATCGTCATCATCTGCAGAGTTCTTGCGACTCTGAGCACCTTGTATATCGATGCCTTCTGTTTCTTCACTCTGCATTGTGCCCTCTGCAGCCTCGATGACTATTTTCACAACTTCAGGCATCTGCTTAAATGCTTCACACGGATCACTCTTCTCTTCTAAATTGTCTTCTTCTTCCTTTTTGTTGGCATGTGTCCTGACAGTGTCAGTGGCATCCACTGAATCCATGTGACTAAGGTCCTTTCCATTTTCAGGTGCTTCTGGAGTCGTCATTGCGGAAGAGCTGTCTTCCTGTATGGTGGTGTTCCACATCTCCATTCCACCATCTGAGTATCCCATTGGACTTTCTACAGATGTTCCACCCTTGATATTGGTGTTCAGTCCACAGAAAGAACCAGAGTTTTGAGATAAGTTCTCAGGGGTTGTGAGAGGTGATAAACTGTCATCCCGGATTGTCATATTCCACATATCCAGCGATTCGGGGTAAGACGTGGTGGTCCCGCTATCAGATTTAAGAAATCCTTTCTGTGCAGAGTATGTCCAGAAGTCTAAAAGCTCCATCTGTTGCTCCCTTTTTTTTCTGTGGACCCCCTCATCCTCTTCTTTAGATGTGTCCGGTGTTAAAGTGTTCAGGATTGTTTTCTTTGTGGCCAAAGCTGCTCTTTCTTGTGCTCCAATAATAGCAGGTTTGCCTTTTCCAGTTAAGTCTTCCTCTGGTGGTGTCAGCTGGAGATCATCCAAAGTAATAGGTTTCCACTCATCCTTCCAGTTTTCATAGGATTCAGTCTGCTCTGTGATCAAACTAAGCTGAGGTTCAAGACTTTTCCCTTTGTGGTGGGAATTCTCTGACTTCAAGATCTCTTGTCTGCTTTCCTTTTCTGTCATGTTACCGACTAAGTCTTTGCCTCCAACTTCGTCTAAAATATTAGGTGGGCTCTCAGAATCTTTGGGTCGATTCCACATGTTATTATCACTTGAGGACAATGCTCCTTGTGTGTCAAAGCCCAGTTCATCCCAGGTCTCCGACAAAGAAGATGACACACTGTCTTTATGCTGTAGGCAATTGATCCTTTCAACAACATCTTCTGGAAAGAACCTGACGCCACAACTGCTGGGTGGGCGGCTACCAACCAGGCTGTTGACCGGGGTTGGAGGGACCACGGTGTCAATCATCTCGTTCCCATGGCTTGAACCGCGGCGATCAATTGAACAATTTCCACTTTCAAGACCTCCCACTGAGTTGGGAGCAGAGAAATCAAGAAAGCTTAGCTCATCGAGCTCTGACAGACTAGAGCTCCCTGCTCTTCTTTCATCTTCATCTCCTCTTTCTCCAGAATTTGCCACTTCTCCTCCTGCTGGCATAGACTGGTCACTGCTATGCAGCGGGTCAAAATGAAACAGGTCAAAGTTATCGCTCCTGTGTCTGCTCGAGCGGTGTTTCTTCCTCTCTGGTGGGACAGGAGGGGAAAGAGATAACAACCCCAAAGGAGAGGGGTTTCTCAGAAAGAGTCCTCCTGGCCCTGCTGCTGGACCACCACCAGCTATCACCTCACCCACCGGACTGTCATCACTAAGGAAAATCGAACTCTCTTTGGAGGAGCGGCTGCTACGAATGGTGGTCATTCCGCTGTCAGGGCTCACTAGCTCCCCACCGACATTGACTCCTGCACCTCCTGCGTCCTCTTCACCATCTCCCATTACCCTGTTTGCAGGAGATAAAACAAAAGTATGAGTGAACATAATTTTTTCTCTAAAAACTGTAGACATTCAGACATTCTACCTTGCTATTGCCACTGTGTCGCCATTGCCTCCTTCTGCTCTCTCTATATCAGAACCATCCATGTCATTGATGCCAGACGATCCCTGGGAGAACTCCACACTGCCTGCTACTCCGTCTGTGGAAGAAGTCCTACTGCTGGGGTGGCAGGCTAAAACAGAACTACGCCGGTCGACAAAGTCCTTAAGGATGCCCTGGATCTCCTCCGCGAGCAGTGGTGGAGTACCAGAGGATGCAGAGGTGTTCAGTGGAATATGATAAACCTGAAGACTCTCCAGAGCCTCCAGTTCACCAGAAAGAGACCAGCTGGAGGATTCTTCAAGCTCGGAGCAGATCTGCAATAAGAAGCTTGTTTAAATATACCACCTAATCCTTATTTGATTTACTTCATCTTTTTGAATGGTTTGATTACTAGAGTGAGGCCATATCTTACATATCTGTCTAGTTTCTAGAACAAGCAGTTTGACTACTATGCTTTTCAGTGTTGCTGTTGTATGAAGGAGTGTTAGGGCCACATTAAGAAAAAAAGCATTATTAAAGCATTATTGGTCCTTCTGACCAGATGCAGTTTTAAGCACCCTTATACTTACCCACGCTGTGTTTATGTGCTAAAAGAGAAATCATTTCCTTACAACTAAAGCCGAGTCATTAAATCTTCTACACAAGGCATTTTGTAGAGGGTATAGGAGCCGTGGTAGTTTGCCTTGAAACAACTGTAATCTCCACATTTTGACTTTAGCTTAGTTCAATGTATATGACATAAAACATATCCTAGCGTAATAAGAAAAGTAAAAACAAAACAGAATTTTGGACCAGCAAAATTAAAAGGATGAGATGCCAGGTGATTATACACTAATGCTGCGGCACACATTTTAGTTAATAAAAAAACTTGTTTCTGGTCTCCTTCATAAGGTATTTCTTTTGACACTTTATTTTCAGAGTCAGGGAAATATTTAAAAATAAATTAATATTTATTCAATTTACTAAAGACACCATTACAGAGCTGTGAGTATTTAAGAAGCACTTTATGTTTCATTCCTGACATATGATTGTTTGTTGCTTCTGATGAATATTTTACCTGTTTCAGGATATCTGTGTTGTTTGAGTAGACAGCCACCTGCTGGCGGGGATGGTGAACTGAATCACTGATGGATAAGAGAACCACAATACCGTCGAACCTATGGTGGTGACTGAACGATTTAAGCACATCCAGATAATCATGCCAGTCCTGAAAGTGACAAAAAAGGACAAACATAAAATTTTTACTACTATGTAAAAAAAAAATGTCTTCAAATTAATGATGAACCTTTTCTATTTTTATATACAGCCACATAGGAAACTTTGTAAGACTCTGCCTTTTATTGCACATATGATTTAATGTAATTTAGTAAAACTTGAGTGGTTTCAGAAAAAAAAGCCCTTTATCTGTAGCAATGAGAGACGAAGCTGTCAAAGCACACAGAGGGGTAGAGAGACACTTTGTGATTTATTGTTTGGAAATTAACTGTTTGCTCTTAAAACAGCCACCATGCACAGATTATGGTAATTCAGTGACACACACAGTGATTGATGGATGGAAAGTTGCATTAATTAATTGTTTTGTTTGTCAAGGGAACTTGTTTTTTTCTTTCTCTCTGGAATGATTAACAACAATGTTATGGGAACCGTAATTTGCTATGCTATAAAGTGTGCAAAGTGATACTTTTGAAAACATATTTGCTTGATTAATCTAGATTTGCTGTACAACTGTTTGTTTTGTAAAGTTCTCAAAATTGTTGCCGTGCTTATTTAAGTAGAACTTTTTAAACAAAAGAGATATTTAGAGTAAAACTAATAAAGGAAGTTTGACTTTCGTGTGTGTGTCTGCTGCAGACATGAAAACCTATTTCTTCTCGTGTTGCCAGATCGTGTCAGTCAAATGACGTTTCAGCGTATGCATTTCTTTGCTGTGCAGTCGGCGTGTGTGTGTGTGGTCCGTCTCACTGCTTAAGCCTGTGCACGCGAGTGTGTGTATTTGTATCGGACCACTGAAAGTGATTGATGAGAGCTTCTGGCGCTGTATCTGCCCAGGCTGTGTCAATATTAACCTGTGAGGATGAGGGGGCCACAATACTCCTCCCACTGTTCCTCCCTCCATCCCTCCATCCCTCCATCCTTCTCTCGCTCCACAATATGGCTGCTGTCAGACTCGGGCTCATCAATCCTCACACACACACACAACTGTCACTTCACTGACACTGCCATTTCTCAACACTGATATCCTGATGAGTGCAATGAAGCCTCCCAAGATTCGTTAAAACACACATATTCACTCACATAAGTACAAACACACAAGCAAACGCGCACGTGGCACGAACGCATGCAGACGCACACATGAGTTCACCTGTGCTCGTGTGCTGTGATGCGAGTTTAGGAGCCGACATGAACTGGTGTACGCACATGTGAGATCTAGGAGAGCAATAAAGGCTTCATCATTTATGGTACAATATATACAGAAATGATCAGATGATGCTAGTGAAGCTAAGAGCCAACTGTGTGCGTATGCACTCAAAACTACACACACACACACACACACACACACACACACGGAAATATAGTCAGAAAACGAGCAGAGTGCGAATCTCTGCGATAACACGCAGGGCGACAGTCTGTCTGCCATTTGGATCTTAACTGAGTAAATTACTACTCATATTGCCTGCCCCTCCTCTTTCTCCCTCTGCCACCTCCAGATACACAGATTGCCTTTTCTTATAAATTATCAACATGTTAGATATAAAAACCACTTGCTAACTATCTCCATGAACCTTAGGATATGGACACAGAAACCTGTATTTCATTTGTTGCACTTACCGGTGGCCGACTTACCTCGAGAAACCTAGTTACTTTAAATCCTTCACTTGACTTGCTTTTAATTTGACTTTTTAGTAACGTGTTTACCAAAAGCTGAAAGTCCTTGTTCTTGTATAGATAGTTTAAATTCGCAGTCCTTGCTGTCACTTAGCATCAGTGAGAAAACTTACTTTACATTCTGAATTGGGAGGTGATCTTAAAATGATGAGCTTGGAAAGTCAGCAGGCACGGAGATATTTAACTGATATTTACGGTCAGTGTTGCGGCTTTTTACTACGTGCTTCACTGCAGTTCATTGGGTCATTTTGTATGCTCCTTATTCTTAAGTTCCAGCATTAGACAATTGCACTCAGTGGCACTAAAAGCTCAATGGACTACAACTTAAGAAAATATAAAGCGAAGGCAAACTAAGAAAACTCCAAGCAAAACTCCAATTCTGCAAAAGGAGAAAATACAAAGAAATACCATAAAGGTGCAGGAAGCACAGACTATTAGGAGGCACAATAAAGTGATGAAGATGGCTGGGAAAGGACTAATTGTTGCCAAAGTGCAAAATGAGCTTAAGTGGGTAGAATGCTGTTATTCTCCTTCATTCATTATTATTTCATTTAGGCTTCTGTGCTGTTAACTCTGAAGCGTTTCGCAGTGGAGTTTTCTGTATTTGCAACATGATGCTTTTTTGTGTTTTCCCTAAATGCTGATTATATTCTGTAATGCCGGCAGATCTTTTTGATTATGATTTGTCTATTTGCCAGCATCGCATCGAGCTCTTAAGAGCGCAGAAGAAAGAAAGAAGGCAAACAACACTTACACCGACAACTGAAGGAAAAATTATGTTGGCGATTGTGTAGTGTCAGCGTAAGCTGTTTGAGCTCCTTTTTTGGTTTAGACCAGCTGTAACATCAAAACTTTGATGATTACTTGTCACACAGTTGACCTGCAACCATTACTATGAATAGCCAAAATAGGGTTGAACCCACGGTTGACACAACATTTTTGAGTACAATTTCTATGCTTTTTAAAAAAAATAAAAATACTTTTTCAATAAACTCAAATGTGTTTTTCTCTCTTTCAACTGTCCTCTTACTTTTTTTTGCGTCTTAACTCTTTACATCTTCTTCTCAAACTGTTTATAGACATCTGTTTCTCAGACTAGGCCTTTATCCACACACTTTTCTCTCACACACACACACACGCTCTCTCTCTCATTGGCTGTCTTTGCTCCACAGGTAGCAAGTCTTTAGCGGCTGCTTGCAGTTCTCCCAACCTGCCGTCATTATGCACAATAGCCTTAGGTACAAAACTCAGGCCTCATAACTCACGCCCCGCGTGCGTAAATTCCCGTGCAAACACAGTCAAAGCAAAAACACATTTCCTGCTGTCGCCAACATCTCCGGCAAAGAATTAATCAAGCGTTCATCCATTTAGGCTCTTTGCATACCCTTTCCGTCAGAACACAGAATGCTAAGAGAGTTGCGAGTTCTTCTCAGGCGATCGTTTCGCCACCCTGATGAATCCATCAAGCGAGGTTTGATTTATACATCTGTCTGTGATCACAGCGGTACAGCTACAGTAAATGGGGTGGCAAGGAGCGAGCTGACACCTCCCTGCTCAAACACACACATGCAAATGCACGCACACATGTGCAGTATATACCACTTGCCACACACACACACGCATTGCTGAACTCACACACACACGTACACACACACGCATGTACTCGCATACTAACAGCCATTCACTCTTATTCACACTCCTGCTCACACATGCGTACACAAGAGTATTACTGCTTATGAAGTTTTTGGAAAGACAGAGGGGAAAGGGGAGGGTGGTATGAAAGTTTGCAGAAGAAGAAACCCAAATGTCTTTCAGTCTATCTCATATGGGCCTTCTCCGCATGCTTCATTCACTCAGCTCTAAGTGCGGGGATTTGGGGGCCAAGATGCGAGCACTGAGTCTATAAATGTTTTGTTTTGTTTATTTGTTTGCCCTCAAAGCCTGAGGAAGCCACAGGGGGAGAATGAAAATGGGGAAGAGAAAGATTCAGAAGATTCTTCTTCAGCAGAGATGAGGAAGAAACATCAGTGTAAGATGCTGAAGATGGAGCGGAGACTCTTGTGCAGCATCAAAATGGTTTCAATAATAGCCATATTTTTGTACATGACACAAACAGTATAATGTGCACTGTAGCCAAACAAATTTACATCAAAATATGTATCTTGGAATCTTGTTGATGTGTTTATACCACAAGAGTATTTTTACTATGTAAGAAGATGCAATCTGACACTTAAACTAGTTAGGAAAAAAAACAAAAAAAACCATCAAGAAATCCCAGGATACTGTAAATAGAATGCAATCTTTATGCATTCCTTCTTAATATAGGGATGTTTCACATGGCTACAGCACTATGTGCTTTATGAGTCTGCTCACCCAGAAAATCACTACAGCGCAAGAAAGAAAGACACAGAATCCCAGAGAGTAATAGAAAAATAGAGGGGGCGGAGGGGCGGGGCACCCTGGCTTCCTGGTCTTCAATCTTAGTCCCTGGGAGGCCCACCCTGCACCTGCTGTCTCCTAGTGCGTCTCATCAGAAAGGCATTTACTGAGTGCCGTGGCTGCGGGCCCCTTCATTAGCGAGCATAATTATTTGTGCAAGTGGCGTAGGGCAAAACTGGCCCTGCATAAACAAACAGAAGGGCCGGAGGACTGCGAACAAACAACACATTAGAGACAATCAACGTTGCCAAAATGAAACCTAAAGCGCAGCTCAGATGGAGATGGACATGTACGCAAACACAATCAGATAGAACAGAACAAACAAATCTACCTCAACAACACAAAACATCGCATAAATGAAAACAGGAAAAGTAAACACATCCAAAATAATGCTAACTCATCAGCACTACTGTGTCAGCTTCTGCGGATGTGAGGCGCTGAGCTGACATCTCGCCATGTTTTTGTTGTTCATGCATTTTTAATTGCAAGTATCTGACAAATAATAACAATAACAACAATAAAATGGCTTTCTGTGTTAATACTAAAGCCAAATTCAAATATCTTATTCATATGCTGTACTAATAAGCAGATATCTGTGTATGAAGCATCCAACGGGCCTATGGATGTTACTGGTGTTTTCTGATGAGTCATCATGACACCCTTTCTTCCAAATATGGTCACACCCAAGATGGCATCAGCTACAATACTTAAAAATCGAGGCTTCAAATCAAGAGTTAAAAAATAGTGGGCGATAGCCCGGTAGTGATGTCCATCTTTTATATACAGCCTTTTCAGGGCACACTGTGCTGACTGTGGAGCTGCTGTGATGAGAGGCCATGGTTCTGCTCTGATTAACCCCACATTGCCCACTTCAGGTAGAAGTGAGTTGCTGTCCCCAGTTAACCCTATAAAGTCTAACCACCTCTTCCCTGAACATAACAACAGCCTGATGGCCTAACCAGAGATTTTATCAACCAGTCTAGCATCTTTTACTAACCCCAACCACAGGAGACGCATCAAAACAATTTTGTTTCACTTTATTTTCCCATCAAAACCAAAAAAGTACATTCTCCAAAATACAGGGTTTGATGACTCGTACCTCAAACCTAGTTCATAAGTTAAGGTAACCTGGAATTAGTGAAACTCTTACCCATGGTTACAGATATACACTGTAAAGACTAACTTACTGAACCTTCTGCCACTGCAGGTTGGAAAAATGACAGAAAACAAATAGAGATATAGACATCAACACAATAACAAACACACACACACAGTTAGAGTGGTCACACGCACACAGAGCATAAGATGAATGATTTTGTTTGCCACACAGAGAATACAAATACCATCAAAATAGTTATTGTATCTTGGTGTAACATTAAATTACTGCACTAACATGCAAACTTTTCCTGATCCTCCGAGAAGCGGAAACAGCTTTAAAAAAAAAAAAAAAAAAAGAAAGAAAAAGAGAAAAGAAGACGAGGAACTCTAAAACACATTGTACTTCTTAGATATCCATATTAACATATGGAGAAAAAAAAAATCACATTATTCGCATATTCTCTGAGCGAGTGTACGTCTGTGTGTGGCTGTGGGCTCCTGTCCTTCCCACAGTTCATCAACTCCACAGCATGACAACTCTTCATCTGACCGAAGCTTCATCTGCCAGCGCTAATTTCTGAGCTGTGAAAAGCTCAAACACACATGTGCTGGCATGAATATGCGAATAATGTGTCTTTAGTGGGGGGGGGTTTGTGTTCATCAATTTGAGGTCAATGTAAGTGTTACACAAAACTTTTCAAATGATCAAGGTGATGATGCACAACAGCGACGTGCCCTTGAGCAACACCCTTGACCCCTATGGTGCTGCACTGCTGTGGTGCTTTTTCTACTAGTTGATACAATGCATCTACCACAGAGCATGGAAGCTGTAATGGATGCAAACACAGCATCTCATAAGGAATCTGTACAGCAGGGGTTCTCAAAAATTTGGGGGCTATGGACCTCATACAGGGGAGAAGATTTTCCAAAGACTCCTTCACAACGATCTTGGTAGTCTGAGCTCAGAGTCACTTTATGTTGTAAACTGACTCAAATGTTAATGCTCATCAGCTAACTAGCTGTCTAATAAAGCAAGCTACTGAACAGCTGGAACATCTCGCTATTTTGCGAAAGAAGTGAGTGACAGAAGTGACTGATGTGGTGCATCTGGATCAGATCAGATTTTTTTTTTAATAGTCTTCAAACAACACCAGAGGGAGTAATGGACACAATATGCTCGTTTTATTAGGGTTAATGGTTCCTATTAGAAGTTAGTAAGGGTTTTGCTAAGACCTTTGCTACTGACTGTACACCCCACTCAGAACTATTGTGTTATGTGGGATTTATTGGTGTTCAGTTGTGCAGGTCTTTGGCTGCATAATGAGAGAGACTGTGGGAATTTAACTAACGTAGAGGCTCCAAAGCATGTAGCCCTCTAAAAAGCCTACAGAGCAGGAAGAAGCACAAAAACGTCACATCATAAAGAAAAAACAAACAATGGCAGTGGAAGGTTTTCACTGTTTTTAGCACTTGATTCACACTTGGTTCCAGTGGTTGTTGGTGGTTTTCTCACCAGTACTACCAGAGATGTCTTTCTGTTAAAAGGGAGTTTTTCCTTCCCACTGTCACCAAAGCTCTTGCTCGTTGGGGGTCATCTGATTGTTGGCGTTTTCTCGGTTTTCCCTGTATTATTGTCGGGTCATTATCTTACAATATAAAGTGCCTTGAAGTAACTGTTGCTGTGATATGGTCCTATATGAATATAAGTGAACTAAATTTAACTTTAGTATAATTTTTTTTCCTATTGTGTCATCCATGTTCTCCACAGAACGGGCTGAGCTAGTTTTTTTTTTAATTTTGTTTTGGTGCTGACCACTAGTGACAGTACACAGCTATAACAGAGGGGGGTTTTCAAAGATTTACATTGCTCCTCCTGATTCCCAGAGCAGCACCATGCTTGGTGCTTTATAGTACTCAAAGGACAACAACCACAAACACATCACAAAGAAACTTGCTGTCATGCAGAAAACTAACTCTAAATATTTAAATAAGGTCGCGCTGCGGCATTTAAATGTAACGTTGCTTCTGTAAGGTGAAGCACTGAAAAATTCGGATAATTGTTGCTCTTGTGCAGGAGCAGCAGCAGTATTTTATTCTTCTGTAGTCAAACACAATAACAGTGTTTGAGAAACCGACAGAAATATTTGCCTTTGCAGTTTCAACTGTAGTGACTCTGAAGGGAGGAAGCTCATTTCGTTTGTACTTTTCTCTTCCTGTAATAGAGGAGCACCCAGACTGACTAATGTATGTTTGTACAGTATACAAAAATACATTAGTCAGTATATACGATGTGTCCGTATCGTTACACCACACACTGCAAGCTTTTTCTTCTGCTAACTAGGCAATCACAGACATCTTTCTTTTTTTTTAAACAAAAATCTAACTCTGCCCTCTTTAACCATCCAACACACACACACACACACACACACACACACACACACACACGGAGAACACTTTGACAAACACATAGCACATAAACCATTAAAGACTAATTGAATCTAATTTATTTAGTTTTCTGGAAAGAATCATTTAAGGCAGAACTTCCCTAAGCCCCCCTCAATAAATGACTCTCATACCGTTTTACTCTCTTTTCAAACACAATTAAAAAATAATATATAAATATATACACACTGCAAATGACATGCATATAAGGAGTTCATTTTGGAGCCCGATCTCAGGTCATTAGTAACCCACCATGACGCTGTAGAGTTGGGGTCCGCTGGCGACACACAAGCCCCTGGCCATTTATTCTATATTAAGTCTTTAATGGGCCCTCTCTCTCTTTCTCTCTCCCTCCTGACACACAGCATGCAGGCTCAGCGCTGGTAAAATATGCACAGAAAGTCCGGTGCGCAAACACAGACAAAGCCATTCAAATGAATGGTTATTTATTCGCTAAACGAGGATCTGGGTGTTTAATGTTCCTTGGACGTTAGGTAGTTTTCTGGGGGAGGCAGAGCCATACCCCTACGGCTACAGACATCATTTATTTTACACATAGCCTAATACTGCACGCTAGGCAGCCGCTGAGAAAAATGGGCTTTGGAAGTGAGAAGGAGATATAAAAGAAATAATGAATAATTTTTTATTTTGGTGGTGGGGGGGTGCTTTTGGGTGGGGGGGGTGAACACATTAGCAGGGAGAAAAGCAAGGGGTAAACTTAAAGGCTTAAAGCACCCTGTTTGCGTGTATGTGCGTGTATGTGCGTGTATGTGCATGTGTGTGTGTTGTTTGCAAATGTGAAGAGGAAGAAAAAGAGTGACAGAGCTAGAGAAGTCATCACCAGCATTACACAAATGTTTCAATATGTGTGTGTGTGTGTGTCACATTTTTGGAATCAGTGGGGAGGAAGGTGATACATGATTGTGTGAGAGGCTCTCGAGCTTCCATCTACATCTCATCCAAATGCAGAACATCACAACAGCAGAGGGGCTCCTCTTCTACACTACAGCACCTCCCAAATTTGACACAGCGAAGGTGCGATGTATCCATCAAAAGTAACTTTTTAACAAATGAAACATTATCTCTTTCTCTTTTGTCGCTTAAAAGACAACAGAAGTTTTCTGAGCTTCTCTGAAAACATTACAACCCACGAAACACTAAAAAGAAGACTAATGGGTTTAGTAAGTAAAAAATAATAAGGATAGTAATCCAATATTCCATTATCAGCACACTTTATGTATTACTGTGTACAATAAATAAAGTACACATAACCATTGATTTTGATTTGTGTTGTGTACGGTTCATAGGAGTATATCAGAAAACTGTGCATAAGTCTTGAGCCACCACTCATTGCTTTATATTTTGATAGGAAAACAGGAAGTAGGCACGCATTCACACGTTTCCATGCATGGAAAATACAGCATATAGGGCAAAAAGAGAGTTTGTACAATTATAGCAAACTTGGAAGTCAGTATTTGGCATGGCCACTTTCATTCTTCAACACAGCTCTTTCAGGAGTAGTCCTCCAGGCTTTTTGAAAGACGTTAGTTCCATCGTGTTTTACAAATGGCTCAAGAAACTCACTGTTTTACCTCTCACATGACCTCCTCTTGGATTCATCACTACATAGACCCTGTTGGTACTGATTTTCAGTCCAGTTCTTGTGTAGGTTGGCATACCACAGCCTTTTTCTCCACATTTCCCTCCCTTAAGAATGACTTTTTGACAGCCATCCTTCCACTGAGGCCATTTCTGATGTGGCTTCAGTGATCAGTAGATGGATCAGCTGCAGGGTCTGATGGAAAACTGCTTTCAAAATTCATCTGTCAGCATCATAAAAAATATATATATATATTTCTCTTATGAGTGAAAAAGCAGTTAATGTGCAAAGAGAAACTTTAAAAGACCTTCAGAAAGCCTGGAGAACTGCTCCTAAACACCACTATGAAGCTTTACAAGAAAGTACTTGGAAGCAAAATATAAAGAAATGAGTGGTGGCTCAAAACTTTTTAAAAAGT
Source organism: Perissodus microlepis (assembly GCF_051167445.1). Taxonomy (NCBI): domain Eukaryota; kingdom Metazoa; phylum Chordata; class Actinopteri; order Cichliformes; family Cichlidae; genus Perissodus; species Perissodus microlepis. The sequence continues at coordinate 20,089,725 of NC_140472.1, forward strand.
ACTTTTCATAGATCCTGTGATGTGATTTTTGGCATAAGACTGGTACTTTATTTAATAAGAATTTACCTCCTTATCTGTAGCCATCGAAGTGAGCACTACGGTCATCTCTCCATCCGAAAACTCCTTTACCTCCAGAGTCAGCTGCTGCATCAAGTCTACATCCAGTCAGCACATATACAAACAGACTAACAGTTATATGAAACACACACATATAAGGATCCAAAACGGTTTCACAACAAATAACAGAAAAAAATATATAAAGCATGAATTCCCTCTCCAGATGTGAAAGGTAAGTAAAATGATGTTACAATGCTGCAACAAATGGAATTTTTGCATTCATGTAAACACAATGCTGTCAGGAACAACACAGCCCTGTTATCTAATTAGACCTTATGTTAATACTGCAACGTGCACAGACTGTGCTCCACTGACAGCTCCCTCACTGTCCTGTTAGCTTTACTGCTCCTGCTAGGGAAAGATTATTTATACTGGTTTTACTGCTATTAGAGTTGATGTTGACACACGATTACAACCTGACTACAGATTTACTTGACAGAGTGATCAGGGTGGACTTTTATCAGTCCTCAAATACAAATGACTCATGGACAGTATTTCTGCTATGCGATGGTAGGAGAAGCAGGGCTTGTTAATAACACACTTCATGGTTCGGTTGTGAAGGGAGACTGATTCATCTTAAAGTAAAAATCAGTAGCAAGAAAAAAGCAGTTTCGCAAATAATTATTACCTGACACTAACCTACAAGGTAGGTAGGTTTAACAGTCTAATTGTTACAAACCTAAAGACTGAGTTTATTAACAAAACTAAATTACCTTTTTGTAAAATAACACAAAATACAGTGCTTAACAAATTTATTGTAAGTTTGCTGGGGTAAATTACCAGTATTTATAATTACCCAAAAAAAAATTTATGTTTCAGTACCCATCACCAACATGCGCAAAGTCTTTAACTGAAAGAGCTTTTAAATTAATAGCTTTATTGCTAAACTATAATTATTGTTGTTGAATTTTAAAATTTACTGTTTTCCAAAAGAGTAGAAAAAAGGTGATGACGAAGAATATTATTCTTTTTTTTATTCAGAGGATTATATTTACTTCAAAAATTATATTTATTGCATTCCTGAACAGGAAAAAATGTTGTAATGGTTGAATGTAATGATTAATTGATTTTCTGATTTCTCAGAGAACTCATATATATACATGGTCTCATAAATTTGTTAAGCACTGTACATGACATTGAAAACTGTTATATGAATATATGGCCAAATAGCACTGACTGGGTAAACAGTGCAGCGGTGGGCAATTAATTTTCCCAAGGGGCCGACGTGAGAAACTTGGACTGTTGTGGAGAGCTGCACCAATAAGCTTTTAAAGAGATAAAATAAATATTAAGCAGAACCGGGTTTGGCTTATTGCTGAGGGTCTCAGTTTCTCATGTGGCCCCTTAGGAAAATTAATCACACGCCCTTATGCTAATGGGTGTATTAAGTAAGCTGGACACGACACAGCACTGGCACTCAGCCTCATGACCAGTTTGTTCCCATGGCCCCAAAAAGCAACATTTTCCCACAACAAGGTCAGCTCTGACTCTTACACTTAAACTGATGTATTTTCAGATAATGAAGTCTCTCTGTCAGAGATTAAGAAAAACTTTTTTTTCCTTCAAGAAATGAGATGCTATCTATGAGTCTAGTATTTGAGTGGTACAGACACTGGTTTGCACATTTTACTGGATTGATCTTTGTAGTGACAATCAATTTATACATCACTGATACACTTCCAAGATAAGATGCTGAATGCAACCCAATATGATAACCCACTGGTCTGAAACTAGCTCACAGTTAAACTCAAAGTAATGGAATCATTGTTTCTTGCATTGGTTATACTTCCTCCCATAAAGTGCTATGAAATACGATGCACCTGCCGCTGTGTTGCTTTGATGAGCATATAAGAACAAAGCTATATCAGACTCTCTACTCCAGCCAGTCTCTCTGTTTAGATTCACTTTGTGATCGAACGCACACCTTGTAACTTCACTTCATTGTGCTCACCAACAGCGACTTCCCCCCATTGCTCCAAGGATTTCACGAGCTCCTCCAGCTGTGCTGAATGACGGCCGTGTTTCATCCAAAAGGCTCCTGTCTGGAGTCGCAGGGCCTCTGTAGACACACAAAACAAGTGCAGAGTGCAATCGTCATGCTAACTCTGGCTCTCTTTCACAAGTTCATATAAACAGTTCAATGTTATGCACAACGCGATCGTTTTTAAAGGGTTGTCAATGAATTTCTTCCTTTACTCTACAAGCCTGCCCTTCTCATTTAGGGCAAAACTACATCACAGTCTCGACTTAAACCAAAAAGATCCACTTGCACTGATTTGTTTTTAGCTATGAAAGGTTACTTTAAATACATTCCACGTAATGGTAGGTTGCCCCACGGATTAAGAGTGAAAAAATAAATCGCTAAAAGTAAATAATTACTGACAATTTACACTTCTGTTTTCCTACATTTCAGTATGATTAGTTACAAGGTTGTGCACTTGCTTGGGCAGGTTTACGCTTAATACTGTTTGTACATCACAAAGACAACACAGCACACAGAGAATGATTAACTCCTAATAAAATGAGACAGTAAGAATAATATTTAGGACATGATTTTGTTAGTGTATAAATAATATTAGGTGTTTGTGCTATTATTTAATCCTTTTCATCAAGCAGACACTGAAAGACATTTTGTAAGAGAAAAGAAATCAGTGCAAGCAATAATTTTCTTTTATGCTTATGAAAAAAGTAAGTCTGGCTTTTTGGAAGCCGCTTGCACCACTGTGTGATCTCTCTAAATCATATTTTAGGATATCAGTGAATGAGTCTGATTTATCAGTCAACCAGTTATGTAAAAACAGCCTTAAAGTGTGAATTGTCTGTTTGGGATGTATACCCAGGCCCCACCTCCATGATAACTGTCTTCTCAAAGACCTTATGTTATTTAGGGAAAGAGCTGAGTTCCTGGAGGAATCAATGAACCTTAAAATTCGCTGTACAATGAACTCTCCCAGAGAAATATGAGCAGTGGACTACTCACAGCACATGATTCTCTTGTTCTATTCATCTTTCTTTCCTGTCTCTGCACTTTACTCCTCTCTCTGCCGTTTCCCTCCATTCTCCACCTTAATTCACTTTTCCTCTGTCTCTCTGTAAATCTCAGTGAAAGTTGATGTAGAGCATTATTGAACAAGGATCAGATGCTTTCTGCAACCTAACCTTCACACAGGTGCCTAGCATCGACGTCTGGAGTACCTGTTTGGCAGGCTGTTTTACTGGCTTAACAACACGTGCATGGAAGGCATCTCAGTTAAAGTTTTATGGGGAGTTATGGAGTTATTTTGTTATATCATTACATGCAAAGAATATTTTACTCTAGCCTACACAGAAACTAGAAAGTTTTGTCTCTAATAGAGTTCACACGCGTAGTTTACACACATTTTTGTTCTCTGCTCATGTACTTTTTCTCATTTCACGTTGATTTGTTGTGATAACTTTTGTTACTTTAGGAGGAAAATACAACTACCTGACAAAAGAGGAAAACAGACTAAGCTAAATTAAAAAGAAAAAAAGTCACATTACGGGACTCTGTGTGTCTCTCCGAGCTCTTACTTACTCACATTCACCACCCTTCATCTTTCTCGTTCTCGATCTCTCCTGGTGAGTGTTAAGCGAGTCATGTCAGGGGATTTGTGTGTGTCCTCCTTCATCGCCCCATTACTCCCCCTGGGGGGAGGGCGCCTGTGCTTCTCTCACCTCCAAGAATCTCCCCCAGCGTTGCTCTGATGTGCTCTGCTGCCTCTTGAAGAATGTCTTTGGTGACTGTCGTCACCGCGGACAATGCCCCATCATCCCCCGCGTCCTGCTGCCCGTCATGATAGACCACTCGCTGGATGCTGGACTCCAGAGCGCAGCACTCAGAGCTAGAAGAGGGAGAGGACGGGGGTGAAGGGGATATGGATGGCTGCCGGGGAAGGAGCAATGATCATGATTCATTTGCATAAATACAACACTCTTTTTTGTGTCATGTGGGATGAACACACACACGCAAACACACACACACACCTAAATGATCTTCCAAAATAATCTAGACATCAACAAATGGTCTTCGCTGCCAAAGCCCATTGCACCTGTGTATATTTGTGGTTTTGCGTGCACATGTACGTAAGTTTCCTATATTTGAGCTGAACTGATCTGCAGACTGACCTGGTTCTGCTGGTCTGAATCTGAATTGCATTCACCTGTCTAGCAGTCCATTTCTCAGCAGTGTGAGCGAGAGCCTTTTGGCGCGATGTAGTCTCATGAGGTCTACATCGTCTCTCCAAAGCAGCAAGCTCTCACAAATCTTCACCCTCTTCAGATACCTCGCCGTCTCTTCGGGCAACACGGTGTCACATCTGCAGCCACACAGCACCGGCACACACACTCCACCTGATGATTCTCTCTTCAGAAGCCCAAAGACACACAGAAAGCACATGAAGCCAGAAAGAAGTTGAAAGTACATCATGTTTGGATAAAAGCGTAGAATCTGAATGCAGCATGTCAAGAAGCGTCTGGTATCATAATTTTACAGAGTTAGCGGAATGCATATATTGGAAATTACTGCACTTGATTCTACAGCGAGGCAATATTTTGTTTGATGTCGAAGTGAAAAATGGACATTTTATGCCCTGCTGCCACTCATCGGTTACATTTTTACCAAGGTAGTGTTTCAGCTTATACAAGCTGAGAGCGTTTTTTTTTTTTGGTTTTTTTTCATAAGCATGAAAGAAAATTATTCCACGAAAACATGATTTGACATGGGGGAGAGAGAGAAACAGCCATAGCAAAGTTCTCAGTTTTTATTGGCAGTCTGGAAGGTTTGGGGCAATGGTCGAGTTTTGTGAACTAAGCAAAGGAGAAAATTTGCACAAAAACTAGCTGTACATGACACATTAACACAAATCAAACAACAATATGCCAAAATGGATATGTAGAAGGCATACTAAATGTGGTTAGTTTTTGAATGTGCTGTCAGTAGAAACATTGTCCTACTGCATGCTGCACACAAATGGAGGAGCTGGAAATTAATTAAATACATTGTGGATATATATATATATATATATATATATATATATATATATATATATATATATATATATATGTGTGTGTGTGTGTGTGTGTGTGTGTGTGTGTGTGTGTTTATTCCTCAACATAGCCTGAACTCTTTTCGGTAGCCTTTCTTGTAATTTCACGAATAGTTCTCCAAGCTTCTTTAAGGACACTCAAAGTTCTTCTATGGATGTCCTCAAAGTTGTGTTTTGTTCTGTTTTTGTCAAGATGATGCCACACTACTTCAGTAATATGAAGGTCTGTGTTCTGGGGAGGCCAATCCATGACTGATAGCGTTCCACTGTGTGTTTTTCTATCCAGGTTTTTTGTTTGTTTGTTTTTTTTACTGCACTGGCAGTGTGTTTGTGACCATTGTCAAGCTAAAAAACAATGTTGCTGCCAACCACGTTTCACAGATTCAGTTAAATAAATGGGAACATAGTATGTGTTTTTGCGACAGGCTGCTAGTAACAAAGTTCAATTTAAAACCAATTCTTTGCTGAGTTGTCCATTATGCGTAGACACAATACACATAGGTGCTTTATTTATGCTTGAAGGATTCATAGGTCACTATGAGGTCCTGGAGAACTAATGCTCAAGACCACTTTCGAAGTTACAAGGAAGTCTGGCTCCTTGGAAACAAGATAGAAATAATGAGGGGCGACTCCAAAGTTTTTCAGGGTAATATATAAACATGCAACACAAAGCACATGAACACAAACAGGTAGATATTTAAGTTACCTGGCTGAGGTGTAGAGCTAAGCACAGTGTTGCTGCTACAGTGTCAACATCTGGCTCAGGTCCACCTAAAACAGCATGGACGGGACCCTCTGATGCCTAAAAGAACAAAACGACCAATTTATTGTATCAGTATCTTTTCATTTCAGTATGATTGGAAGGACATTATTGTCTCTTTATGTCCCAACCAACCAAAAGAACTGTGAAGCACTTTGATCTGCTAGCTGATATACAGTATATAATGTACCAGCATCGAGCCAGCATGATTATGTTAGATGACTGCAGCATTTTGAAACCCAACCTGATGCATTAATAATGAAGTCACGGTGCTGCAAGGCTTAGCTCATGCTTGAAAGAAAATGCTAGTAAATACGCACTACACTACTGGCAAAATCCATCATGGGAGCAAAGAATCAGTCGAAATTAGCAAGAACAACTTTTTCACTTCTAACTCAGAGTAACACGGTTTATCAGAGAAGTGATGACTTCCATTAATTTCTGCAAACAATGAGAACAAACACTCCTCATTTAGGTTAAGTGGACGCTAATGACAGCTCCATTACAGAGATTAAACATTCATCTCAGGGTGAAAAAGGCAGAAAATTATTTTTCCCCCTTCATTTGTTGACTGGGACTCTTAGTAGAAGATCTTAATACGGCAGATGATTCATGAACTTATCTCTGGACATTTATGTATTTTTGTTAAAATTTGAAAAACTACACTCTTATTTAGCCGATTTAGCAGGAGACAATACAGCCTATTCACCTTTACTTTTTTTTTAACAAAATCATCCTCAACCATTGAGCGCCCTCACTGGGTGCTCTTTCTATATCAGTCTTTAACATTTTATCTAAACATCAGTTAAGTGCAGATAATCTGAATCACCACTAGTGCAAGACATGCCTGCACCCTACTCCAAAAGGACTAGCAGGGCTACAAGTACCTTTACAACAACGTCACTGGGAGCACGACAGTCTATCAAAGATCAGTAACCTTGAGGCCACCGTACCCTCCTCCCAACTTAACCTCCATTCCACACATCTGCTCTTATATTTTTATGCTTTTACATTAGCAGGCTGATGCTGATCTTTATAGTTAAAAACTGCTGCATGCCTTTTAGTAGACTTCCAGTCTCTGTGTTATATGATAGTCAACGGCTGTCCTGGAATCAGTTAACACACTTACATTGTGATGGATTGGCACCCTCTTACTTTTCTGAGCTTTTAACTATGCATTCTTCTAATAGATGATCAGATGCTTCTGGATGTTCCAAGAAGCAGAATAAAGCACAGAACAGACCGGGCCTTTGCTGTAGTTACAGTTAAACTTTAAAGTTTAAATTAAGACCTCACCCAAAACTCAACGCTTTTGCTTTGTTTCTTGTTTGTTTTATGTTTTTTTGCTGCATATTTCTGCTCTGTTTTATCCATTTTAGTTGTACAGCAGTTTAGTTAAACCTTGTTTTGTTTTTAAATGTACTTGTAATGTAATGTAAAAAATTGACTTGACTTTAGAAAATGGTCAGCACAAACCAACTCTCAAAGCACATTAACTTGTTACTTTATCTGGTAATCCTGCTTTCATCTTGCAAGCCTTACAAACACTCAGCAAATCTGTTGACTTATCAAATACATAATGGAGTCCGGTAATTTAAGGGAGCTAAATGCCATAGTTAGACACATAAAGCACTGGTAATAGTGCATAAGGAATTGAGCCAGTGTCTTGTTTCTGTTCTTATGGCCTCGCCACTCAGGCCAGAGGGATAAATGAAATGAGGAGTGAGGTAATGAAAGAGCAAAGCGCTCAGAGGGAGCGCAGAAAAAAAGATTTGAGGCTGCCTGATCATAAGAATGGAAGGAGTCTGGTTAGACTGGAGGAAGGAGGCCAAGGAGTTTAAGAAAGGCTTATCAAAATGAGGAGCTGTAATATAGTTGGTGAGTCAGAGGTGTAGAAGAGGTGCAGGAGAGGAGAAAAGGAAAAAATGGAAGCCAAACAGGTAGAAAATGTGACAGGAAAGACAGAGAGGGGAGGGGCAGCGGGGAGTGCAATTTAAGAGGTAAAGCGGACGGAGGAAGTATCACAAAGAGGAAATAAAATAAGAAGCAGAAAGAGTACAGATGTGTGCGAGGCAGAGAAGGATGGGGGACGGGCTCTCCTGCCCGTTCCTTCATAGCAGGGAGGGCAGCAAAATAAATCAATAGTAGATAGCCAGAGAAAAGGAAGCGATGCATTAGCAGGAGAAAAGGCCAATGTCTGTTCGACTGCAATAGGAGAACACTGGTATGCGCGCACATGTGTACTGGCCACCTGATACCTTTCAATCTGAGTGCTCTCTTTCTCTCCTCCTCGCCTTTCTGAGCTGCCATATTCAAATCCTCTCCCCTCGTTTAGGTTTAGGACAGTTTTGTGAAAATACATAAGTCATTTACATGAACAGCTGCTCTGATTTTATTTTTTATTTTTGCTTAAATAAATAAATATTAAATGTAAAAACTACAAAATTCATTATTGTATTTGCTCTCAGCAAAAACTGAAATAGATTAATTAAAAAAAAAAAAAAATCACTCCCTCTCTAAAAGTTGTGAGACACTTAAACAACCTAATTCAACCTAAAATAATTAAAAATATTTACACCTGTGGTTTTGCAATCATTGGACCACCCGGTTCTTCATTGTGCTAAATTAGAAATATCTATTAATCATTATTGGAGTCTCAGCTTCCACCTGAATCGTGCGTCTGTAGAACAAACTGCAGAAGCGCTATGATGATTTCCTCTTAATATAGAAATAATATAAAAAGTACACACAGAGAACAGCTGCTTCCTGGTGTGAGGTCATACCAATGTGTCGTAGTGATGTTTACATGATGTACACCCCTAAATTTCCATACACACGCTTCATTTCAACCTGACATCTTGGTCATATAGCTGAGGAACATATTGCAGCAGAATTCACACAATTTCTGCTGGGAAAAAAAGGAAAATAACAGAAATATTTTGGTGTAACAAATTAAAATGCTCACTAGATAAAGAGAAAATAAGATCACAAACCTAATTAAAAAGTTCCAGTTCACGAGATATTGGATTTCAATGCTAATTTTCAATTAGGAGTTTCTATATAACCTTAAAAGTTACTCATTTTTACTGAAGCTGTGGTCTCTCATCCATTCATCCATCGGCTTATCTAAGTGAGAATCACAGAGTTTATCCCAGCTGTCATTGGGCAAGACATCAGTACACTCTGTTCAGGTCACCACTCCATTACACGAGTAACACAGAGAGACAGTCACACTCAAATTCACACCTAGAATCACCTGTTAACCTGACAAGTGTGCTTTTACATTGTGGGAGGAAGCCGGAGTACCCGGAGAGAAGCCTCAAAGCACAACAAGGACATGCAAACTCCACACAGAAGGGCCCCTGTAGTGATGACCTATTAATTGTATCATCTTTGCCACCAAACAATGTATATGCTCAATAAAACACTGCAAAAGGCAGCCTGAGTTGCAATGAATAAGAAAAGTCCATTTATGCTCAGACCATGCATTCACGCAAGACACGCTGGTGAGCATTAGGCTACTATGCTCACAGCAAAATCTGCTTTTTTGCAAATATATCCTCATTCCAATGCTTAAAAGTGTTATCACGCATTCATTTTTCTGACATCACATAGGTCTAGCGGTTTATTTAATTAGATAGATAGATGTCTCAACAACAAAATCTATGTGATGCTCTAAATAATTCTAAATAATTAAAGAGAGAAAAATGACAAATGTTAGAACATCCCAACATACAACGTTTTAAAATGACCTGTTTCTGAATGAAGGCGCAAACAAAGCCAATTAAAGCAGTCCTACGACTCTGTTTTTTTGTGGGTGCATGTGTGATAGTGTACAGATTGAGAAAAACAGATGCGCGAAGCACACTCAGCATGCCGCTTTAGCTCGATGCCAAATGTCGTAAGAGTGAAGGAGTTAGAGCCGTGGAGCTACACAGAGCAAATCTGAGTGAGAAGGAAAGATGGCTTCAGTAAGTTCTAAGAGCCAACATAATTAGAGGTATTGCTGTTCTGGACCATAGCCATGCAGAGAGTGGAGAGAAAGCGGGATGAGGAGAATGACAGAGACGAGAGCGTGGTCAGCAAAAGAGTGAATCATCAAAGTTTACATTAGAGAGCTACGAGAGAGCGAGAGGGATAAAGTGCCCTCGCACACAATTTGTACGTGTGTGCGCATTTGTGTGCGAGAGAGAACTGAGGAATGGCCGTTAATCGTGACATGTGTTACACCTTATCTGGATCTGACGTGACACTCATCAGTCGTCCCCTCTTATCACTCAATTACCTTGCTGTGCTCTGATCTGCAGATTTGCCTCTTTGAGCTTTTCTTCTCCCCAGATAAAAGGTCTTAAACTCGCCTAAAAATTTAATCCCAGACAGGTTTGCATTGTGCTGACAGACAGCCGTTTACACAGATAAGTGAAATATTGTATTGTAAGTATATTAATTATTGTAAGTATTGTACGGTGGGTAAGAAATGCTGCAACCCTGCATGTTGGGTTACAACAACAATCGGTGTCCATAACAACATATTTTCCCTGGTATTCCCTTAACTAGAAATCACTTTGTTCATATCATTTTATTACGGCCTATCGCAGACACCTATATGCAATTCCTGTAATAACCGGGCAATATCAAGATAGAGATTTTTCTCTGAAATATTTATCTCAGCTTTGACGTGCATCAGCAAGCTCAGACAATTATGTACATTACCCTGTTACACTACTCCTTAAGACACACACATGCACACATGCACACACACACAGCCTTTATCTGCTGATGAAAAATAATGATGAAAAATCCTTAAGGGCAGCTACTAAATGGGCCATGATGTGAGGCTGATTTCTCAATGTATAGGATGTTTAAGAGAGGGTTGTGAGAAGAAAAAAATATTAACTTTAAGACTAAAAAAAATGCTCTGTTTTGGTTTAGTATGTGCTCATGTGTGAATGCCAATCAAGTCCTCTCAGACTGTGTGGTGGGTGTTTTCCTTCCCCTCCAAAGAAAATAAGGAGCAACATAGCAAAACTAAAACAATTAAAGTCATATTTCAGTACGTGGTGTACAGTAGAGCATCTGACACAGACAGATATTTCTGATCATCCCCTTCCTGGACATTGTAAACAAATGATGCTAAGCCTTGCCAAAATATGATGTCCCAAATACGACAGAGACAGTATTAACAGGAAATGAATACCCTTTTTGTTTAGTGTGTTTGTGTGTAAAGGGGGATGGCGACACACACATACAGACAGTAGGGTCTCTCAAGCACATGCCCAAAAAGCAGTTTTAGGGTCCTCTATGAACTCAAGGCATGTAGACCACATATCTGCTACAACATAGGCTGGATGTGCCCCTGAACGCAACATAATGCTTCACAGATGCTCTACGTTCATTTGATCCGTATAAATTAAGCTGTTTAGTATTTGCATGAGGCTTTTTTGACAGTGTGCGAAGAGATATTCAGCTCTGGATCAAATGCAAATTATGAGTCAGTATCTGCAGAGCAGCCAGATAGCAGGGAAGGACAGCCTCCGGCTAAACTTGTTGATGTCACGCCTTCCCCTCATTAGAAATCTCCTCATTCAAATTCACACACTGGTGTTCCTGTAAACACAACGTGCTTATTGTATTGGACCAAACACGCCGTTCCTTTCCTTTTGTGCTGTCATACTGGCGATCTACAGGTGCTTTGGGGGGTGGGCATGGGGGGCGGGAAGACCGAGGGGACGTGAGAGGCGTTTGCCGTGCGCTTTTCCAGCAACAGGAACGCAGCCTGTAGCACAGCAGTAGCAGCTTTCCCGTCATGGTCTCATTCATTATACCCGCAACCTGGTGTTAACGCCGCTGAAGGCTCTTAACTCACCCCGAGTCTGCTCTGGACCCTCCGCAAATACTCTTCCATGTCGGCCTGCGTCGCTACGGCGCTGTTGCAGATCTCTCCATAGACCAAGTTTCGGCAATAAGGCAGCTGATGTGGGCTTGTGTTTTTTCTCCCCCCTCTCTCCTCGCTTCCGAGTCCCCCGCTGCGCTCGCACTGCAGCACTCGCTGCTGCCGCGAGAGACGTCGGTCCTCCCCTTCTTAACGGGGCGAACCCACAACACCGAGCAGTGGGTGTGACGGTAGGAAGAGGAGATCCGACGGAGGCGCGCTCGGTGATTCAGCCGCGCACCCTGCGGTGGTAGGAGCCCCCCTCCCCGCCCTTCGTCCTTCTCCCCCGCTCAACCCCTCCTCCCCGTGCACATTAACACATCCCTATCCTATCCCATACAGCCTCAGATGAGACCATACTGAATTTAGTGAGTGATGAGTGCAGCCTAGCGCTCCAGCTTTACGTTACAGCACGCTGCTGGTTTGGCTCTATTCTTAATTTGAGGATATTCACACTTGTGGTGCACAGGGGAGGAAAAATGCCGCAATATGATAACAACCACAGCCAAAGAGCACCGCAGTACCGTTCTGGTACGGGCGTGCTTTCACAGGAAGCACTTTAATTAACCTGAAAGATGTCCCTGTGAGTAACAGCCGTCTCTCCTACACACACACACACAGGAAGTCAGCCAATCCTGAAACTTTAATATTTAAAAGAGGTCGTTTATCATTGGTTCATTGTGCCACTGGGTTTAACTCTTTAGCCCCCCCCCACCAACCCACCCCGCCCATTTAGTTTCTAAGTCTACTACACTCAGATTAATTATAAAGTAAAAGTAATAAAGGGTCACGTCAATTAACATCCTTGATACTTTTTTACTTATCGAGCTTTGGCTTCATTTGCCAGTTCGTGAAAAACAACTGAAAACTCATGCTATACTGTACCAATGCCAAATCTTGTTTGTGATAAGAGTAACGAAAATGGAATGATAACCAAATAAATCAGCATGGACTGTGGTTTTTTTCTTATAACAGGCCATTAAAGGACAAAAAGAAAACTGGCTGGTGTATCACTACATTAGAGACAATCCCCCATATAATGCACAAATGTTTGTGTGTGTGTGTGTGTGTGTGTGTGTGTGTGTGTGTGTGTGTGTGTGTGTGTGTGTGTGTGTGTGTGAAAGAGAGAGAGAGTGTCTTTTTCACATGGCTTTTAGCTCAAATACCACATTTATTGGAATCCATGGTTGTCTAACTGTATTAATGCAGCAGGCACCATGAGCACTACTGTGAGCATCTTGCTTCTCCATTTGTGGTGAAAGCAGTAATACTCTGCTCTAAATGCGAGCTCTGTTAGAGCACTGTCCCTGCAGAAAGCCAAGAGGGCTCTTACAATATTCAGACCAGATCTAATCAGTTCAAAATAAGTTATTGTTTCCTGAGAAACTAAAAACAACCAAAGTGATAGATAGACAGTTTGTTAATGACTATCTATCTATCTATCTATCTATCTATCTATCTATCTATCTATCTATCTATATATATATATATATATATATATATATATATATATATATATATATAAACAATATGGGAAGGGTTACTTCCCTTCAAGGCTTTTCTACATGAAGTCACTCAAAATTAGTAAGACACTCTAACAAGGTGGATATGTGAAATACAATGAAGGGTAAGGTGCAAAAGGTCACCAAAAGCCTTAAATATCGAGTTTCCCCTGTTGCTATATTGTCAGTGGAAATAGATTTTCTTTATATATTTTTTTTACATTTACATATACATAACGTTACCCCCTTCATTGTGAACAAGCTGTAATGGTAGATTTAGTGTGTTCCTGTGTCTGGGAATGTCCAAGGAATTACAGTAACTTTCACAATAACAGAGAAGCGTGAGCAGGCACAGACTACACCTGAGCAGTATATTGTCACTGTCCTGCTCTAGCCTGTAACTACCATCTGTATTTGCAGGAACATTTTAGAATATTCCTTCAAAGAATGCTTAATGACTGCTGGAAATTATTTTGCAGGTTTTCTATATCAACAGCAAAGAGGATATATTTGCATATGCTCATCATAACACGGGTTCATTCCAGGTTTATTCACTTGTTTATTTATGATGTGCAAAGTAATTAAATCCATCCTGAAAACAAGGTGACCCCATGGAATCAAAGCCAGTTTGCTGCTGCAATGTTTGGGCCCCTTCAATGAAATGAATTTAAAGATTATGATTTTGTTTTGTTAAAATTGTCTCATTTTTCTACACTTTATATCTCAATTTCATAATAAGAGTGTCACAAACACTGAACACTGAAAAAAGCATTACTGCAAGTCCTGATTTGGATTTCTGCAACATTTCCAGTGTGACATTATGACAGACAGCACCACTTGATGCTGGCTCAGACTCAAAAAGATGCTGCAAATTCGGTATTTAGTTTGTAGACTCTACAAAGTGAAAGCACGCATATGTTTGGGGAAAGTAAATGACCGATTACAAAGCTTTTAGACTAAAACGTTTGCTTTTAATTGCTGTGACAGTTTTTATACTGTCGCTGTGTGGTCGAAGTTTCACGACGAGATTTCGGGGAAGGATGCTGGTTCTTTGCACCTAATCAGTTTCTGTGAAACGGGAACTCAAGTCAGTTTTACCTGAGGTGACTGAAAGACTCTTGAAGGCCAACAGGAAGGCAACAGGCGGACCATCCTAGCTGTGATCCATTAATGCTCCCCTGGCTCGCTCTTTTATGGGCAAATTGTAAGATCTGTCGTATTTTGCCACTAAATAATTCCCCATCACGCAAGTGAGCCTTACAGCGTCTGCACTACAGTCCTAAACCGGCTTAATTTTCCATTGAAAACAATAGGCCGCGCTAATTGATTTTAATGGCTCTCTCCGCGACGATGCGCCCCTTATGACTTGGAGAGAGGTCTTTAAGATTATTATTATTAGTATAATTGCCATTACCCCCACACTTTCCCTTTGCGAATGGGAGACAGAGAAAGAATATCTTTGCCCTTAAGCTGAACAAATAATTATTAGAGACTGGAAACAAACAGACGACCGTCATTCACACGCGCGCCCAGTTGCGCGCACGCACGAACACACACATGTCTCTCCACCTTAGAGAGGACCCCCTCCTGGCGACCCTCATTCCCTCCGCCGCCCTCTTCGTGCAGCGTGCCGCTTGTAATTTATGCAAAATTAATTGATACATCTTTTATAATTGATGTGCTGTAAACTTAATGAGTAATTTATGTAATTAGTCAATTAAGGATAATTCCAGCATATGTTCCATATGCCCAGAAGGTGTGCTTTACAACTAGTTATTTGTCCAGGAGTTGGGTGCAAGCGAACGCTGCCGTAGACTACCTAATTAATTTTGTTATGCAGATCAGCTACGGTGTCTATTTAACGGCCCCCTTTGTGAAAACAGATTTAATATTGATCTTTCCCGGGCGTTTTAAGAGGATGCTTTTACCCGCCCTGGCCTCGGAGGGCCTCGGTGTTTCAAATCTCATTTTTCAGGCACAGGGAAAATAGTTATTCGGAGAAAACAAAAAAACACAAGCGCAGCTTCAACTGTCTTTTAAAATGTTCCCTCCTCGTCAAGAAAAGTGGCACTAAAAAGTCATTTTCTTTGCAATTACATAATGTCTTTAAAATATGCTCTCCGTTGACACGGTTGACCTTTTGAGTGGGCTTGAAGGACCGGGACATAACGGGAGTGATACACCGGCTAATTAATTGACACAGTTTTGAATATTCATACCTAATACAGCGAGCTTGCCCTTAATTACATTGTTGGACTTCTCTCTTAGGAGGCTAAATCACGGAAGGCTTAATTATTGTAATGTATTCGAGGGCCCACCGGGGCACCGCGGAAGACAGGAGCCGTCAAGGACCCAGTCATGACACCTGGCCAGAGGAGAAAAAACTACGAGGAGGGAGGGGGGCTTTTTGCGGTTCTCCGCTGAACAGAATTCAGAGCAGGGGATGAAGTTTGTTTACATCCTTGTAGGATTCACCAGAGAGTGTTTGAACAGACAGACAGCCGCCGGACTCCCCTCTCAGCAATTAATCAACAACAGCGCCTCTCTCTCTCTCTCTCTCTCTCTCTATCAGTGTGTTTTTGTGTGTTTCTGTGCGAGCGAGCTGGTGTAATTGGGAGCAGAAGAGAAGCGCACTGATGATTGTGCGCAAAGGAAGACATGATTTATTGTTGGCAAAGTCTGAAAGTGCAATCGAGCAAATTTAACAAAGATGCTGTATTTATATATTCTATTCTTTACTATTTGTTTCATCGACTCGAATGGGGGAGATTTCAACGCAAATCCACGCTCTCCGTCACAGTTCTTTCACCGCAGACACACAGATGACAAGGCAGTCTTTATATGTGAAGCAACTGAACACTTTAATACTATAACATTACATGACTTCTGGTGCTGTTTAAAAAATTGCAGGAGAGGTCAAAGGTCAAGTTTATTCGCAGAGAAAATGCCACAAAACCTTTGGTGATTTTGTTGTCTTGCTCCAAGACATTTCAGGAGATTCGCCACTTTAAACGAATATTAGATGTTAAAATCGGTCCAAAAGTGTCAATTTTGTCCTCGTGTACTTTACGTGGGAGTCTTTGATTGGTAAACAGCAAATTAGACGCAAAGGCATGTGCTGAACGCACATCCTCTCATGTTTATCCCCCCCCCCCCCCCCCCCCCCCCCCACACACACACACACACACACACACAGCCCTCTGCTCTCTCATGACGTGTCCCCTGAGTGTCTGGATAATAGATAATAGAGCTGGCGACCTGCGGGGGTCTTACAAAAACGGCGCTCATTGAGTGTGAGCGTCGCACAAGAGGAGAGGAGCCACATCACACACAGACAGCAAAGCAAACCGGCCTCTCATATCATCATTCAGCCGCCGCGGAAACAAGAGCAACTCGTAGGACTTCTCAACTTTTACGCACGGAAATTTGACATTTACGCACGACTTCAAAAGCATAATTTGACGAAGACACGGACAAAACCAACTTATTTACGGACGCGAGAGACTCTCGAGGATCTTACCTGAGCGGCGGGCCTTTGGGTTTCACTATTAATCGATAAAGCAGGTAATATAATTTGATGGCTCAAAGCTTTGGAGCAGATCAGTCAGATGGAGACTGATATGAAGACTGGCAAGTGAACTCGTAAAACAAAAACAAAAAAACGTTAAAAAAAACTTTAAAAGCATTTTTATTCAAGAATTTAAACTTCAAGAAAAGAGTAACCAGCTATGCCTCGTCCAGGGAAAAACTCTTACAGCGACCAGAAGCCTCCGTACTCCTACATATCACTCACAGCGATGGCTATTCAGAACTCAGCTGAAAAGATGCTGCCTCTGAGTGACATTTATAAGTTCATCATGGATCGCTTTCCATATTATCGAGAGAATACCCAGAGATGGCAGAATTCCCTGCGACACAACCTCTCATTTAACGACTGCTTCATCAAGATACCCCGTCGGCCTGATCAGCCGGGGAAAGGCAGCTTCTGGGCTCTTCATCCGGACTGCGGTGACATGTTTGAGAACGGCAGCTTCCTGAGGAGACGGAAGCGCTTCAAGGTGCTGCGTGCCGAGCATATGACCTGCAAGAGTTCCCCCATGATGCACTATTTCCACCATCACCACCATCACCCTGGCAGCAAGTTGGGCACTGCATCCAGCCACCACGACCACTCAGCCGCCCCTCCAAACGTGGGTCGCCTTCCTCACTTTCAGGGTTACGGGGGCATCACTTGCGCACAGCCCGGTGGGTTTAAACACCCATTTGCCATAGAGAACATTATAGGAAGGGACTACAAGGGTGTGATGGCCAGTGGGCTTCCCCTTACCTCGGTTATGCACCATCTGGGTTACCCGGTGCCCCCTCAGCTCAGCAGCATGGTCAATTCGATGTGGCCGCACGTCGGCATGCTCTCAGAGTCTATGGGTGGCGTATCCGTGCCAGCATCATCCGAGTACGCACCATTCAGCGTGTCAGCCAAGGGCCTGTACCACAACGCCAACGGGCAAACCCTGCCAGCCGTTCCAGTGCCAATAAAACCCACCCCGTCCCTGGGCCCCGTGCCGGGTTTGACGGGTCTGCAGTCCGGCCCGGCCCAGATCTGTTCGCCGTCCTCACTGATGGAGAAAAGCGATCTGCTAGAGGGAAAAGGGAACCCTCTACACCCGGCCCTCCTGCTGTCCTAACCGGGTAAATTGCAGGCTATTTTTGAAAGAAAAGAAAAAAAAATAAAGCGAGAAAGACATTGAGATTACCCGAAATAAGACTTATCAGAGACGACAAATAGATTACGTGCAGCTGTAAGAGCGTTGTAAAATTAAGTTTAACATTGTGCTGTGTAATGGATTTTTCATTAGACTCATGTTGATTGAAATCATGATTTATTTGCACAATTTGTGAGGGCATTTACCACATACTGTAATGTGGCACTGATAAATACAATCAGACTGGTAGAGATGCTAATCCCAAAGAAAGCTTTGATTTAGGAGACAAACAGTCCGAAATGATTTCAAATGCAAATCGACTGCTCTGTTTTTTGATTTTTGCTGTTATTCTACTCATTTTACTTCAATCATTGGCAGGCCTACCGGCTAAAGACAAGTAGACCTTCGTAATTTTTAATTAGGCCTGTTGCACTTTTTTGTGTATTCTCTAGCAGTGCATTAAAAATGTTATGCTTGTATTATAACACTATTTATCTGAAGATATTTATAAAGAACTTAAAACCAAATCCTTCGTGTTGTAGTTATTTAAATAACTGTTTACATTTGCACATCCTTTCAGGGACGACTGTGTTTGAAAAGCTGAGGAAAAAAATTCCAATAGACTCGGGCATTCTTTTACATCAGTGGAAACAGACATTCAGGTCCCGACTTTTATCTATCAATTCCTCAGATGTGTAAATAAAGAAATACGTCTCTACCCTTATTAAATATTTTGATACTCTACAACAAGAAGTAATAACAAAAAGATCACTTCACATGCCACCTGTGGTTCTGTTTAATGCATAATAAATGGTCAGAATAATTAAGTTATATTCCAGCTGTTTTTCTTTAAAAACATTATTTTCAATTATTGATTACAACTGATTACAGAAATAATATTAAATATATATTTGGCTCTAACTATGAGATATGGAGTACAAACTGTGAGAGTTAATATTTTTCACTGAACCAACATACGATGGCATAAAAGTAATTTTTTTACTTTTCTTCACTCTGGAGTCATCCAAGGAAGATCTAAACCCTCTTTGAACATCCAGTTCAAAAACAGAGCTGAATATCATATTACATGGTGTAACTGTTATATTTTAAGAGGATAATTTTAAGAATACTTATTATTCTATTTAAGAACAAAGATAGCAAAAAAAAATCTTGCTATCACCTTCCATAATTCATACTTAAGTGCACGCAATTGTCCACATTTGAGCATGTGTACATGTGCTGATGCACGCTGTGTTCAAGTGTGTGTATGATCTTCCAAAAGATGGATATGAGCAGCCAACATTTTGGACAGCAGCTCCACAACTTCAAAAGCAGGATCAAGTTTGCTCTTTTGTTTGCTCTGTTTAAGTCAAGCTTTGAAGCTTCTCCTCAACGGCAGCACAAAGCCCCAGGTTCAGCCCACTAAAAATGACTTATATTTAACCTCCTATCCCCTGTTTAGCATCCCAAAGGCTCTCACAGCCGACACTATTGTCACACCAGCCTCTGAACAAATAATTGAGATGCACCAGTGGAGGAGAGGCGTGGGAGTAAAAAATTAAAACCTATTCGGGTGTCATTGCTAACGAGCAGAATCTCCCTAATAGTGATGACCCTTATCTTTTCCTTTCTCATTCAATCCTTTTTATTTATTGTTATTTTATCACCATCATTTTGTTGTGTTATGCCTGACTTTTATTTATTTTATTTTATTTCTTTAGCATTTCTCTTTAGTTTTTTCTATCATGCCACCTCCTCTTTACTTTCTGTTCCATCTACACACACACATACACACTTTCTCTGCAGGGTGTCTGTAATTTCTAGTTAAAGGGAACTGAGATTTCTACAGCACACCCAAACTGTCTGTGTGAAAAGTGTGCCTGTGCCTGTAGGTGTGTGTGTATGTGTGTGTGTGTGTGTGTGTGTGTGTGTGTATGTGTGTTGCTTTAATTCCCTGATCAGCAGGCCTCAATGTCTTTAATAGTCCTCACTGCATTAGTGCATAATTAAATGCCACTAATTAAGACACAATAAGAGGAGTAATAATGCAGCCATTACTACCCTCCATGATCCTCTGTCTTCACAACACCGGAGTTGGATGCCTCTGGAATCATAATATCACATGAGCTCCCCTAATGTGCACATGTGTTTATGTGCAGGGGTAATAGGTGGTATTTTTGCTGTTCGGTCTTATAAGTAGGAACTGTGCTGGTTGTGTCAAAGCATTTAAAAGAATATGTTAAATGATTTTCAGCCTCAAGAGCAGGTAGTAAAATAGAAAAACAAAATGCTTTGGATGTCAGCTGAGTATGTATACCGGTTATAATTTAGATTACAAACAAAAATCTGTTTTGGCAGTGTGTTTTTGTTTTATATGGTAATAAAAAACATATTTTTGATAGACTTTCTTAGTTTTCTCAAAAGAAGCAAGTGCACTGCAAATTTCTCTCCACTCTGCTGTGATGGTTGAGCAGATATAAATTTGAACCTGATGCTTAATGTCAATAAACTGCAGAGTAATTTCATTAAATAAATTTTAAAAATTAATATGGTTTACCTCTTTCTCCAAAATGAAAATGTAATAACCACTGAGTCTCCTGTTTCCCGAGAGCAATAAAGAAATTTGTCTGCTGTGTGCAAATCCACTTACTTCATTTGGAAAAACATAAACTAATTATAAAAGCATAGAAAAATTGTAATTAACGACTCTTCTGCAAATAAAACTACATATGGAAGAGCTGAAACCTGGAGCTTTTTTCTCTTTAGACACTTAAATTAGCACAGGTGCACGCTCCAGTGTAACACAGCCATTCCCAAAAGCTGAGGCATAAATAAAAGGTATAAAAGGCAATTAAAGAAGAAAAACAACTTATAAATATGTCTTAAAACACTGATCACTTATGACAAAGACCATATTCATACCCTGTATATTTTTTAATTTTTTTTTGGAATTTGATTTAATTTGAACAACACAGTACGACGCTACATGAATTAATTTTAGCACTGATAAAAACATACCTGGAATTAATATGGGCCAACTCTTAACTCGGGACAAATGGTTCGACGTGTGAAATGTGAGTGTAAAAGAATAAAATGAGTCCTGTGAATGAATAAAACATTTAGGTCAGAGGTGGTTCACAGTCAACCCTCTGAAACATAACGTTGCGATCTTGAATAGAAGATGATGCATTAGTGGTAATTACCCGCACTTGATAGGGGCCAGGGTGACAAATTCTACATGCATTTTTCTTAATGATCAGTGAGGACAGGCCATCATGATGAGCAGCTTAATTCATCTGATCTGATGTGCTATTTCTTACTCATGCACACTGGCACACGCGCAAACCTTAAATATTATTCTTTGTTCCAGACAGCAGTCTTTTATTCAATATATCAGAACATCAGATGATTTAGAAATTTGCTCCAATTTCTTTAAACCTATAATTGCCATACAAGGATTCATTGTTCATCCACAGCTTGACTGACCATTAAAAACATCAGCAGAGCCATTCTAACTATAGATGGAGGTATGAAAATACATTACAGCAAACTCCTTGTTAAAAAGGTCTTTTTAATCACAGAGAGAGGAAATCACATAAATGTCATGAAGATGTTATTATTAAATGTTAAAATTCACTGATTTGTTTCGGAGTTTGCAGAAATGGGCTTCAACGATGGGGACAAAATTGTCTCAAGCCTGCTACGTTTTCTTACTACACTTTTACCTGATGGTAAATGGAAACAAGAAAGAAAGAAAGAACGAAAGAAAGGCTATGAGAGATGTACACTGAACTTGTCAGTGGTAATATTATGACTTCTGATGCAATCTGAAGAGAGCTGTATCTGAAAATGAATCAGCTGCTCCTGGCATTCCCTAAAACCCGACTGAAAACCATTGGCAACCGAGCCTTTCCAGCTATCGTTCCCAAACTGTGGAATGATCTCTCTGCCCATGTTAGGATGGCCTCCTCATTGCCTCTTTTTTAAGACATGCTGGTAAACTTATCTTTA
This sequence comes from Perissodus microlepis, assembly GCF_051167445.1. Taxonomy (NCBI): domain Eukaryota; kingdom Metazoa; phylum Chordata; class Actinopteri; order Cichliformes; family Cichlidae; genus Perissodus; species Perissodus microlepis. The sequence continues at coordinate 20,111,816 of NC_140472.1, forward strand.
TTCTTTGGCTTTTAACTCAAGGTGAGGTTGGTGTGCTCTTACTTTCTATTTATTATTAATACTGTTGTTGTTGCTGATTTGTTGTGTGGTGTTTTGTGCCTTCTATAACACTTTGTCCAATTTGTGTTTTTTTTAAAGTGCTTTGTAAATAAATTGGTAATGGTAAAATATATGGATTACATATATTCTGTATATGTCACTGAAAGATAGGGGTACAACAATGGGAATGTACAAGGAGTCTTTGGAGGCATTTATTGCACTACTAACATACGCATACAGATCAATCTGGCTGCACAGAGCACTCACACACACACACACACACACTTGCAATCTTCACAAGAAAGACTACAAAGTGAAGTTTTAACTCTTTCATTACAGAAAAGATTAAATACTGTTACAAAAGAGAAGGAAAAGACTTTCACCTGAAACAAACTCATTGTGTGGCATCTCATCGTATCTCTTATTTCCTCCCCGAAACTGATTTCTGATTTGTGTTGTGAGAGTGAACACATAGGCTTTGTCACAGGAGAGAAGATTATCAAATATCATGATCACCAAGGTTCAACTGGTCGTCATACCAGCTTATCCAATTCAGGGTCGGGAGGGAGGCTGGAGCATATTCCAACTGCTGTAGGGTGAGACATGTTCGTCAGCATATAGACACTACATGAAATAATATTCAATACTTGCAAGAAAGGAAACATACCAGTGATAAGAAAAATGAGATTTCCACACAGAGTAATACATTTGTAAACACATCATACCATTTATTAAAATATATTCAAATTAAATATACTGAAGTAAAGTAAATTGCAAAGGAGTTCCTTATGGATGACTAAATGAAGTTATTAATTTCATAATTACACTGAAGCTGCTAAACTTGTCTTTTGCATTAACAAATATAAAATTTGGATTCATAAAAAAGTAGATCTGATCTGTCAGCATCTAACAACCCAGAGAGCTCTTCTTAAAGCACGAGAAATTATGTCAGGTGTAATTGATGATGCTTAATTTGATTCAGTCTTAATTGATTGATTCATAATTCTTGTAATTAACTTAACTGTGAGTGAATCAATAGGGGCCATGAATAAAACCATAATTAAATCTTTATAATTTTCTATTTAAGAAATTTTATTTTATTTTTTAATGTCACTTTCTCTTGTATGACAATAAGATTATATAATTTACTATTAAGTCTTTTTATGTATTACTTTAATAGAATGAGCAAACAATCTGTTCTCTGAAGTAGTTTTTTGTTAAGTTTACTACATTGACTGTACTGTATAGTTGTGGTCTGTGTGATAACTCAGTATAACAGTGTATGTGATTCACTGCAATCAGGCAGCTGGCATACGGATTTTTTCTGCTCTTATCTTAATCAAACGATCGGCTTGCCATATTCATTGCTGTGGTGTTTAATAGAGGGACAAGGGGACAGTCATCTGGCACGTGTCGACAGGAGTCAGCGTGAACCAATGAAAAGACCATCTGAGGGGAATTAGCATACTGGCATCAGGCCTGGAGACAGAGAGAAGCTGTCAGGGGAAATAGTCCTAACGACAGGTCACTCTGGACCGCTGCACATTACTATAACTCTTGTCCTTTCTCTGTAATGTATTGCATTCCCTCTCCAACTTGTCTCTTTTACTGTCTCTCTTTTTTTTCCATCGTCACTACTCTGCACCAGAGTCCTCCATCATTCTTCTTTGTCACTCTATTATGTTGGGTGTGATGTACCCAAAGAGAATCTTTGGGTTTTTTTCTTTTATCAAAAACAGTTTCTACGTCATCCCCCAGCCATATCTCCATCATTCAGCCTCTACAACCCACCACTCCTCTTTCTCCTTAATAATTACCCGATGATTCACTGATCCAGGGTCAAATTTAATCCACCCGCGTGGTTGAAGTGTATTGTCTCTGCTCTGTCGTCAGAGCAAGGTCATCTGACGCAGCTCATATCATCATCATCAATCTGCCAACTTTCTTTATTGGCCCAAATTATTACAGCTTATTAGCCATTATTACCCTTAATTATCAATTCAAAATAGGTCAGTGGTTCACCTTCTCTGGCCTGCTTCCCATTGTTTCTCCTCTCTGACTTCCCCGCTTTTTCACTTTCTCTAAAGAGTTCGGACAAAGAAGTTCTGTGGCCAAAAAAACTTCAGCAGTTTGTCAGAGGTTAAGTGCTTTGTAAGAAAATGAGTGCTCGTATGGGCCCATTTGAATCGCCAGTAATAGAGATTAAAGTGAAATGGAAATGAACAAGTGTGTCATCAGCTCTCTCCCTGCTGAGTTTGTACTTGAAATTTTCAATCTCATTACACAATGTCAAAACATGATGACTGGCAGTGTTTCAGTGAAAACCCTATAACAAAGGTTTGAATTAATAAAACTGCCAGGACTCGATTATTAGTTTATTGGTGCAAGAATAAGCAAAGATGTTATTTGATGGTTTCTCATAGAGTTCCTTTAAAATTTAAAGAAATAAAATATGATACAAATATTACAGATTTTGCCTTTTTTGTGTTGTGACTAATGTCATATGTCTTTTCTGTATGTCCCTAAACAATTTCTTTTTGTATTTTGTATATGTATCGATTAATACATCCATTTAATTACAAAAGTGTAATTGAAAAAAAACTTTCTTTGTTTCACTTCATATTGGAAAGTTCTCCTCTTTGTAACACATGTTATTCATTGTTAGGTACACAGCTTTACAATATAAGGCAAAATTACTGAATCATTACAACTCAGTTCAGCTGCAAAGACATTAAATTGATTTATTCTTTAAAAAAAATGGAAAAAGACTTGCTTTGAAGAACTGGTAGAACAAACATGTCTGATTGATCTTTGATCACCAGGCACCAGAAGTCTTTTCTGCCGCATTGAACAACTGAACTGAATCAGCAAGACTATAACCATTTTTCTTACTGAGCATGTTCCAAAGAATCAGCTTCCATGAAACACAGTCGAAGTTTCTATTGTTCCTTTCTTGTGAAGAAGGAAGGCAACAAAGGTCACTTTTAGCCCTGGGCAGGTGGTTAGCAGGGTTAAGTTACAGCCTCCAGAAGGGGAAGAAATACACTGCATCAATAATAACAATAATGATGATGATGTGCAAGAACACAGAATGATTTTTAATAAATTGGCTCTTTTCTTTTTATCCATTTTTAGGCTGGTTTGTAAGACAGATTATAAGAACCTGCTGGTTTGTCCCTACAGCAGTCATTATCAACCAACAGCCACTAGTCACTTAGCTATTCTGTAGCTATAATAAAAGGAATAAAACTGGTTTTTTTTTCATGATGTATTGAACTATATGTGGAATGCTTTTAGACAACAATAAAGTGTAGCTTTCTTGTGTAGAATAAAGTGAATTTTAAACTGATTGCAAATAACTTTAATGAGAGGTTGTTGAATAAAAGAGTAATTCACTTAGTTTAAGTTTAGCTGATATTTATTTGTTACATTTTTTTCTTTATTTGAAAGTCTGGTAACACATTAAGCATGGATGGACAAACAAGAGACATCGTGGTGTCTGAGACCATTAAATAATATTCCACACACTGAATTAACAAAATGAAGCCTACAAAATATAAATGATTGAATTATCATTTTAAAAATGTTAGGCTCCAGAACAAAAAAGGTTTTTACACTAATGCACTCAACAGCGATGGTGCATTTGGCAACAATGTGCCGTTCTCTCGTTAACGTTAATTGGAGCTGTGGCAGCAGTTAAAGGCAAGGTCCTCCTCTGACTCCTAATCATTTAACTCTCCATTACAGAGAACACTCTGGGTTTTTATTGCTGTAATAAAGTTGATCTTCACTACCACAAAAAGCCTCCTGACCCCTGGGTGATGTGGAGACCCCAGACTCACTGTATTCATCGTCTTGATATTGAATTGAATTGAATCTTTATTTTGAACATCTTTGTCACAGGCTCTGTTTATAGAGAGAGGCACACAGGGTCGGACAATGTTTGTTACTGTAATCTTTACCCAGAACAATAATATACAATCATTTTAATTAAGTAATTAAGGTGTATCTATGTTTTGCGTATGTGCTTGTCTATATGGACAAATCTTACTACCATTTAGTTTTCCAGTTGTTTTATAGATGTTATAATAATAATGAGGCTATACAAAAATATTAACTATAAGTCATGCATTTACCAAAGAGAGGTTTGAGGTACAAAAAATATATTTAATCCATGTATGCCCTCTTGTGGTCAGATAATTAACTGCACAAAAGCCTGTATGTTCATATATATTTTTTAATTATTAATTATTATTTTTTATTAAATAGGATCGATGTAGTTTAACATAGTTCCAGTGGTGACATGAAATTGAATTGCTACTTAAAGCTGTAGCTAATTTCCAGGTCTTACATTCACAATACATTTTTTTTTTCAATTGTATAAAATCACAAAACCCTACAGATAGAAAACTACAATAAGTGCACATTAACTAGGAAAAAGATAAAGAAATATAATATTAAGGGAAAATTAATTAAGATATGGCTCCTAAAATTCTCAAACTTAAATTTATTTATGGGGCACATTAAAAAGAACAATACACATTAAAAAAAAAGTACAAAAAGGTGGACTGGAAAACAAACAAACAAACAAAAAAGGTTATAGATAAAAAAAAAATAATAATAATGATACATTTTAGTGGGTGCTAAACAGACAGTCATGGCCTAAAAGGTGAAAAAATGCAACAACAAAAAAAAGAATGGAAAAGAAAAAAAAGGATGTCTGCACAATTATGAAATTTGCATAATTGAGCTCATAGTTGCTTTTACTGTGAAAGATTTAATACCTGTAATTAATCTGAGTTTAGTTGGAGGTTTGTCCCATAGATGAGTAGACTTTATGGAGAATGCTGCTGATTGTTCAAATTTAGATCTCCGAATGTGCTATTTTAGAGTTGAAACTCACCACGTTCCTCATGACTCGTGTTACTGTCTTGTCTCCGGGCAGAATTACAAGCCAGGAAACAATATAATCTAGATTAATGCTTGGTAATGGAAATCTGGTGCTTGTTAAGTGGAACGGGAGAAAAATTTAATTACAATCTCGATGTTAACCATCGGGCAGAAAGTGACAAAAGCACATGGACAAGACAAAGTGTGTTAGTCAATGAAAATCTGGTTTTTGGTTTCATTGTGTAAGAATGTGATACTAAAAATGTAGGAAGCAGGTCATTTAAATCCTGGAAATGTCTGAATAGAATCAAATGAGGAATGAATTCATCTTGAGCTGATTTAGCATTAAAATTCAGATCGGAACACAATGGTATCATCATCCATATTTATATAGTTAAGTTTCACCTTCATGACAACACATAGAGACTGAAGCCTGTCTAGACTTTAGGTCAGTTGTGTGTCTGCATTACCAGCTGTTTAAAGGTCAGAGGACCTTTGAGGTGGTGGCTCCTGTCTTTGAACTGCTTTGAACAAGAGGTCAGCTCTCTGTGAAAAGTCGATTATGCTTACGTCATTATGATCAAAATAGCATGTTTCAGTGATCAATCATGTGTTTTAATCACATGAACATCATTCTCTTCAGCACTTTACGACTGATACATTATGTTTTGGGACATCTTTTAATAAATATTCCGAGTGCTCAAGATGTCTTACATGTTTACATGCAGTTATTGGATGTATTTAATGTCATCCATTTGAGGCAGAGGCAGAGATACGTGGTCTCAGCATTCTGTCAGTGGGTTGGTTTGGATTTTTTTTTTTTTTTTTTGGAAAATCACAAAAAGACTTCCAAGCTGACCTTTACGAAACTTAATCCACAAGTGGACAAGTGGAGCATGAGCAAATTAAGAATCCATTAAAATTTGTAACAAATCTGGATCGATTTAAAACCACAAAGACAGGGCAGGAGCATTTTCTGTATATTTTAAATTTGCACTTTACATGTTTGTTTGTAGGTTCATATGTAATTTAGAGCAGGGTGTGTCTTTGTTGACTGTAACCATTCTTCTTTTATTGTTTAAAACATGGACATTAGAGTAATGATGTAATTTGTCTCAACTCGATGCAAAGCTGACGTCACACCATTCCAGCACAACTAAACACATCGCTCTGATTTGCCACCCACCCAGAAACACTCATCACTCTGTGTTTGTTATGTGTACTCTTGTGTATGTCTGCTTAGGAAATGTTGCTTAATCCAGGCGGAGGCGTCAGATCAGTCAGACAGAGCCTCACCCTTACCTTTAAAACCTCACTGACACATGTGTCACACACACAGGCAGGTCTCTCTCTGGAGAAAGACACATCACAACCCCAAAGGTAAGAAGAAAAAAATTATTTCACCATTTGGCAAAACTGTTTTATTTCTGAAAAGTGTGCTATTCTGTTCCAAGATTTCTATATTTGATTAAATAATACTTTACTCTTGTCACCAAAGGTGGGGAAAGGGAACTACATTCAAATCCTTAAATCAACATTAAACAGCCATGTGGGTTCTTGAGAAGATCAGGGAGAGCATGGAGAGCCTTCCTCAGGAGTTGAGTCATTACATTGGAAAGAATGAGGAGGATACACTTTTCCCTTCAAAGGCTAGCCTCTCAAGGAATCTGCACAACAATGTCCTAACCCCAGACATGATCCCAGAGTTCTGTCTGCCTCCACGGCTTTGCAGGCAAAGCCCACTGCTAGAAGCTGAGGAAAAGCCACTGTTTGTATTCGGTCAGAACCAGATTCCTAAGAGTAGGCAGATTTCAGACACGCCTCATGTAAAGACAAAGGATGTGAAGACAAAAAATGGTGACACATCAGTGGCCTGGAAAGCTACAAAGAAGCCTTTGCCATTCTCTGCAGAGAGCTACGGCCTGGGTGGAATTTATGAGAGCCCCAACACTCGGAGGAAAGAGTCTTTGTTCCACTCAAAACGCCCTGTTTACCTGCTTGATAGAAATATGCCTACTGCAGCACCAAGGCTGGCAAAAGAGACGAATCTTCCCAAGAAAACTTTATCTGGATTCCTTCCGGTGTTTTTATGCAAGAGTATGTCTGAGACAGAAAGCGAGACACCTTCTTCCAGTGACTCTTCTCCCCTCAGTTCACCTTATTGTGTCAAATCCTCCCTTTATGTCTCATCAAGCAGTGGCCGCCTTAAAGGTACAGTATCTTGCCCTTCATTAGTTGACAGTAAGGCGGGCAGGAGGAAGTGGAAGAGAGGGGATTTAACAGCCTCACTCAGCAGCCCATCAAGCTTAGAGGAAAACTCAGCCAACCTAACTCCACCAGCCCTCCTCCCGATGGATGCTCTGCAGTGCCAGGAAAGACTTCAGCGGGAGCATGTCCTCCCATTGCAGGGCCATGGCAGAGTGCGCCTTTCCGCTGAGCACACCAAATTCTCCGGCAGGTCGTTGTCATCCTTATCCACAGTCCGAGTACGTGTGGTGTCTGTGGAAGGCCTGTGGAGTGATACTGACCGACAGACACTGAACTGTGCAGTGAGTCTGTGTCTGACTCCCGGGAAGCTGCAACAGCAGGAGAGTGCCACCATCAGGAACTGCCGGAGCCCAGTTTTCAATGAAGATTTCTACTTCACAGAGCTGAGTCAGAAAGATCTAATGGAAATGCAGCTTAGGTTGAAAGTAGTGCATAAAGCTGCAGCTGGAACTCTGAGAAGGGGGAAAGTGATGGGAGTGATCACCAAACCTCTGTCTCAGCTGCTTATTTTAAATAAACAAGCAGAAAAATAGTTTTTTGTATCACAGCATGAAAACTGCATGTGTTGTATATTACATGTGATAAAATTATGATGTCTTAAAACTATTAAAATGTTGATCTCCTCCATACCTGCTTCATGCCCTGGTGGACGGGGCTGTGGCTCCCCACACCCTCTAGCAGATCATTACATGAAGGAACCTTTTAAAAACAAGCGCATTCATGCTCACAGGTGTACACACGGGTGCTCACACACACAAACGACACCCTTTTTGGCTCCTACCTCAAAGCACACTGTGCGCTGTCGATCCAACGTGCAGCGCAATAATGTTTAATATTTAGTATTTACTGTTATATTCCCATATATCATCGTGATTTTGTTTATTCTATTGCTCTCGTTTTCTTCTGCTTGTTTTCTTTTTTAATTCTCAACAGGTGAAATTAAAAAACAAAAACAAAAACAAAAAAATAACAATAACATGTAATATTTAGTATCTACTGTTATCTACTGTTAGCTAGTTTATTGTGATGGTGTTGTTTTTATTATGTTGCTCTTTGTTGTTTGTTTTCTCTTCTGGTTTTTTATCTCCATACAGGTGATCCAGGTGTTTTGTTTGTTTTTTTTTCTTCCCCCCTTTCTCACCATCTCTTCTCCCCTCTATTTTTCTTTCTCTCCCTCTCTTTCTTTCATTCTTTCTCCCTGTCCTATCCCCCAGTCATGTCTGCCCCGTCTTTAAAAAACGAAAATAAAATAAATACATAATTATAATAAAGGTCAATCAAACGGACCAATATGGCAAGGCCATGATGATCCACTTGGTAAAGTAAATCCACTTGGCATCTTTCTTGGCCTTCAGACAACAATTCTGATGGCTAAAGATCCAAATGGGACAGGCAAAAAAACCCAAAAAACTATTAAAATGTGTAAAAAGGAAAATGTTGAAAAGGGAGGCAACCAGTGAGCAAATATGTTAGTTAGCAATGAGCTCTTGAGCATAGTAAGGCATTTAGCTGTTAAGCAGATATTTCTCTCAGCAGAGCTTTAAGTTTAGAGCACACTTACTTTCATCAGATGGTCACAATATGTGCCTGCACTGAATGTTAATGTTGCTGTTTAAGATATTCAAATAGGCAGCTGTTTGGTAATGTTCAGCATAAAACTGTCAGCTCTTCTGTTTCTCTGCTGAACCATATCCAAATATGCTCTCTTCTGTTTATCTCTGTCATGTTATGCCATTTATATTAAACACTGTACTGAGTGATGAAGTCTGAACTGTAGAGGTTTGTAAATATGACTTGTGCCCAGAAGTTTGAACTCAGCAGTTAGAAATCTTAGAGGATACAAATCAGACCACATAAAACCAGTCTCAGTCCCAGTCTTCCTCATACTAATGTTTCTTCTGCTGACACAATTAAATTACCTGAATAAATCAGTTAAGTGATTAAATTTGATTCCGAAAGTGATATCTTTTATTCATTTATTACAATTTCACATTCGTAAAGCCAAAAAATATGACTCTTGACCTTAAAAAAACAACTTAGAAACATGGAAACTTAACTTAAAAAGTCAGATTTACTTCTATAATCTTACGAGCGTGAATGATACAAAATATAAAACTAAAGGAACTAGGAAAGTCTGGCTACAAGGAAACACATAACAAGAGAGCACACAGCAAGATGGAAAAGTATGATGATAATATGACAAAAATTGAGGAAAATGTAGATATTAAATAATGAGGTAACGAGACACAGCGGAGACACATGGGGAACAGAGCCAAACAGAAACTGACTGAGACAGCAGGAAGCAAAACTCAACATAATGCACACAAGATGAGGGACATTCAAAACAGAACAGGAAACATAACGCTGAGGAAGAGACACGGACATGTGAGCTTGATACAGACAAAAGGCTAAACAGACACAGAGACATGACTGACCAGGGGAGACAAGAATAACTTGATACAACTAAATGGGGAGACCAGACAACCACAGAGACAGAGTACAGGCAGAGTTGACAGATACGAGGACACGACTGGGGAAACGTATATGGATCACAGAATCTAGTGGGCTAGCAGAATCTAAAGAAAGACTAAAAACTAAGAAACATAGACAATAAAACTCAGAAGCACTAGGAAATACCGTAAACAAAGATTTACATATAGAACCCGAATAGAATACACCTCTGATACTCAAGAGTACATCATAAAGTCCAGAACCACTCAAAACCATAACAATATGTGTGGGAGCTGGATAGTGTAGTGGTAAGACTACACACCTTTGCAGTGGGAGTCACAAGTTCTGGTATCCAGTAACATGAGTAGTATGGCTAGATCCCCCATGCTAAAACCAAGCCCTGAAGTGGCACGGGCACGTCTGCAGCCTGTCTGCAGCCTGTCTGCAGCGCGGACACAAGCATTTCACTACATGTTGTACTCTGTATGATTGTGTATGTGACAAATAAAGGTTGTTTGTTAATATCTATTGAAATTACTCAATACAAGTTAATACTGTGAAACTCATGATCCTTAATTTCAAAAACAGCCATAAAGACTGAAGCAGCAGTTGCCTGAGCTCATATAATAGCAACTAAACGTTATTGCAAGCATTCATTTGGAGTGATATCAGTTTTATCCAAAAGCTCAACAACACCAACATGAAACAGCATTAGACTTTGTTGCATGTTGGAGTCAGCGAGACTGTGAGATAAGTGAACCATTTGAGGAAGCCAGGGAATTTCAGGCTTATGACATAGCGTTTCAAAATATCACACTGACACTCTTTCTTAAAATCTAGCATATATGTCTCAGTGGATTATAATGCTTTTAAACACACTACTATCATGACTACACAACTAAGGTAATGGTATTATAGTTGTATAAGCACAGAGGAGTTTGGACACATTTAAACTTTTCAATTATCAAAATAATGACATTATATGTAATTATTCTGGTGTGCTGGGATGATCCTCTGATGTGCCTAGGTCAGGTTAACAGGTTAATTTCAGAGCTAGGTGCTTTGTTCTTGTAGAGGAGTCTGTCTGTGTAGCAGAATGTAGGCAAGAAGATGTAATGGGTATGATGTAATCCATCCTTCCATTCTTCCACTGTCTTGCGCTTATCCAAATCAGGGTTGCAAGTGGTAAACCCTACACAGGTTACTACTTTGTGGCAAGGCTAACACAGACAGACAACCATTTACACTCACATTTACACTTATTAGAACCATTTCAGGCTCACGCATTAACCTCATCCCGTGTATGTCTTTGAATTGTGTAAGGAAGCCTAAATACCTGGGAAAAAAACTCTAAGCATCCCATGGAAAGGCCCCAGCAAGGGTTGGATTCAGACTCCAGGACCTTCTAGGTGTAAGGCAACTGTGCTGTGCAGCTCAGGGCAGTAACTACGCTACTCATAGCCAATTTCCCAAGTATGGGTGTAGTTTATTATTATCCCATTAAATAACGGCTTTGACATTTCTTAGTACTGTTTCCTGAAGTAGCTGTTACAGGTGACGTCAAGCACCGCCCACCCCCGGAAGACGTCCTAATCTGACGCTGAACCTGAACGAGTCCTCATCGGGATGTAAACATGGTGATAGGCAGATGAGAGAAACGCCACAATGGTCTTCGAAAGCGTGGTTGTAGATGTTCTCAACCGATTTTTAGGGGACTACGTTGTCAACCTTGACAGCTCGCAGCTAAAGCTCGGCATATGGGGAGGTAACTGAACTTGTGTTTGTCATTTTACTTGGTTAGCTCGCTCTCTAAGCTAGCTAGCTAAATGCTAACGTACGCTAGCCACCAGGCGTATGACACTAACAGCTGAGGAAGCTGTTAGTGTCACTTTATGCGTCCCCAAACCAGTTTAAACTGTTCACCGTGAACGAGACAGTGCAGTCAAATGTTGACATCGAGATATATTGAAACACAGCGTTATTTCCGACTGTTCCAGTCATCTTTTTTTTTTTTTTTAATCTTATTTGCTCCCGCAAGTCTGTTTGAGCACTGCATGCATGCGAGCGTCTGGGAATCATGCATTTCGAGGTTACACCCTTTTACACAGCCAGGTTATGACTCGGTACTGTGCTTCATACTAAGTACCCACTCGTTCCAAGAAATCTTTGGCACCGTACACAAATATGAGTATTTGAAAATTGGCTTTAGCCGCTGAACATGGATCAATTTTTAAAACTAGTAACTAAGTCAAACCATTAAGTACTTTGTTTTACCAAACTTTATCTTAATACCAGCTTCTCTAATCAACAAATGTATGAAAACGAGTTGTCTTTCATAGACTGTTTTACATGAGTAGTATGTCTATGAATAATGTGTTGCGATTGATTTGAATTATTGGAGCTCTATGGTGCGAGTTGCATTAAGTCAAAAGTCCTGAAACCTCTTTAATTAGATTGAGTTTCTATATGAGCTACACTTTACCCAAATGGTAAGCCATAATGCTGTTACCATAGTAACAACGTTTTCCTGGCCCTCTAGGTGATGCTGTGCTTAATAATCTTGAAATAAAGGAAAATGCCTTGGTAAGTTGCAGTTAAGTGTGTGAGTAAACAGCATTAGTTATTACATCCTGGCATTCACAGATATGTGTTTATTTATTATTCATTGTGCTTTGTTGCAGAGCCAACTTGATATTCCTTTTAAAGTGAAGGCTGGTCATATAGGTAAGGCTTGCTCTTACTCTGGCTCTTACTGACCATAATTGTTTAGTTTAGTACCTTTGTACAGAAGAACCTTTTCTTACTTGGGTGTTTTTGTGATTAGGGCGTCTCCAACTGAAGATACCATGGAAGAACCTATACACACAATCCGTGGAGGCCACTTTGGATGGTGTCTACCTGCTTATAGTTCCCACAGCAAGTAAGATGATTTCATATGTGCATCAAAATAAACAAATTTGATCCAAGTATTCACAGTAGACATTACAGTGTATAAAATGAATGAAAAACCACATTTAGTAGACACACAGTAGCTGAATATTGTTGGATATCTTTGATAAGCTGAGTAAGCCACTCGTGTTAATATGTTTTAAAGATTCAAAAATACATTAAAATAATTTAATTCTATTAAAGTAAAAGTATTTATCAAATATTATAATACAGAAAGATGCACATTTTTTCTGGTGCTATTTCTTTCAGGCATAAAGTATGATGCGGAAAAGGAGGAGAAGCAGCTTCAGGAGGCTCGCCAGAGGGAACTACAGCGGATAGAGCAGACAAAGCTGAAGGCTGCTGAGCAAGGTCAGGGTGCATCTTTATTTTATTTTTCTTAAGGTTTTTTTTGTAAACATGTTACTATAGCAAAGCTCCTCAGTGTGTATCTGTTTGTATGGCAGTGTTCCCTGTAGGTTTTGTATGAAAACAGCCTTTGTCATGGTCAACAGGTTCTTAGAGAAAAACCCCCAAATGTTGATATTTCCTGTTGGCTCTCATCTGCTGCTCTCTGGCTGTGTAAACATAAGTCATGCGCTCCAGTGCGTGAGCCAGTGGGCAGTAGAACATTTGGTGTTAACTTTGCATAGACAAACAAGTAATATCAAAATTTATAAAATATGTCGTATAGTCACACACACAGATTTAATGTCATATGGTCATGGTTTGTATGGCTGCGAGTTCCTGTGCAGCCAGCGTTTTTCACGCTTTTTCTGTTATGTGTGGTTTAGCACTTGAGTATCACACCACTTCAGCAGTTGTCTTTCCTTCTAGTGGTAGACTGCTGTGTTGCTGTATTTTGGGACAGCCTGGTTTTGTCATTTCAACAATATACACTTGCCATTAGCTAGAAAAAATCTATCCTTGATAATTGACTTAATAATTGACCACTCATCTTGGACATGAATATCAGGGTATATTTGGGCTCTTAATTATGTCTTTGAACTGGTATTTTTCCAGGTTTGTACAACATACATCTTTGATGAGTTTAAAAAGAAATGGCATTCATTCCATGCCTATGATAAGTGTGTAAACTCCTCACCACAAGTGTATGTGCCTATCTACAAGCTATTATTTTTATAAGACTATGTCCTCTTTCAAGGTGAAAAGTGTTGTATCTTAATTTCTTAATTTACAGCATGTAGGTGAAAATACAGTGTAGGTTTGTATTATATTTCTAAATTTAAATAAAAATGTGTACTATTTATTTTTCTTTTTTAAAACGTTTTAAGATGCAGCTTTATTAACAGCAATGTGATTCACTGACATTCTTATGTAAGCTAATATTTGCTTACATGCTAAAAAAAGGAAAGGTCAGAAATAATCATTAAAATATTGAAAGTAAAATTTAGTTATCTGTAAAGTTCATCAGGCAGTCATGAGAGCTAAGGCCAGCTGAATGTCATTCCAGTTATACAGAAATACACAGTGAATGTGTATCGAAGGTCCTTTAGAGAAAATCTTCAGGAATTTTTGGGACCTGCTGGAGCCTCATAACCTAAATCGTTTGCATTTTACAGAGAATCCCAAGCTTGAGAAACAGGACACTTTTACGGAAAAGCTTGTCACTCAGGTCATTAAAAACCTGCAAGTCAAGATCTCTAACATCCACGTGCGCTATGAAGATCATGTGAGTATTCAAGCTGAGTTACCATAATAATGTACAATTTTATCTATGGTCCTGCAAGTTTATACATGTTTCCACTTTAAATGAACTAAACACTGTTTCTAGAGCACGTTACAATAGAAGAACTGATTTTTTTTTTTTGTCTTAACCACACCATAAGGCTTAGCTCTTTATTTTCCTCCTTTTTTTTGTTAATGACAGGTAACAAATCCAAACTGCCCTTTGTCATTTGGAGTGTCACTGAAAAACCTCAGCCTTCAGGTGATGTGTCTTTCCTGTCAAATTATATGCTATTTTACATTTAGATATTAAGCTTTTAATGAACCTCACTGCTTGTTTGACCGTACAGACAGCTGACGCGAAGTGGAGACCCAGTCTTTTAGATGAGAAGTCCAAGTTTTTCTTCAAGGTAAGAAATCCAACCATGTTATCTACCTTGTTTACCACCACTGTACAGGTGGTATGGAAGGTAGGTAGGTGTTTTTAATAAAAAATACCACATACACGTTTAATAGCATTTGTTTTTGGCTTTAAAGTAGTTTTCTGAAGTTAAAGACTAACTCTTGGAAAACTTCATTGATTTTTCTTTCAGCAGTGTTATTTCCTCATAATTTTGGAGCATAATCAAAACTTTAAGAAGTCCTTGTCAAACACTGTCAGCTTTTTTCCTTGTAATCGCAAACAGCTTCATCACTAATTGTTTTATCTTTCTTGTTTTCTCAGCTGGTACAACTAGATAACTTGTTTGCCTACTGGAATGTTAACTCAGTACTTTTCTCCAGTCACACTTCAGATCGGGCCCTGGTGAGTCACTGTATTATTAACGTATTAATATGTACTTGGAATTAGCCATCACCTATTTTCCTGGAAGACACAATGTTAGTGTTATGTTGTGATCACACAGGGCACAGATCTTCGGTTACACAGGAGTTATGTAAAGGTGTTTCATTTAGCACTATGTCATACACATGATATAGTAGTGGTTTTCTTCCATACATTATAGTTAAATCAAAACAAAAAAGAAATCAAATATGTTAGGAGGCCAAGAAATTAGCAAATCGAAAAAACAGTATGTAAATAAATCTTCATTTCCTCTGCGTTCTTACAGCAACATCTCCAGAGCAGCATGGACGTCCACTCCTCTCACGACTTCAGTGAGTGTCATTCTTGTGGAACTAAGTTCAAAGCACATTACATGACGTGTATGAAAAATTTTGCAGACAGAAAGTGATGAAGAAATGATTTGTGATGATATGCAATGACACTGCAGCACCAAACCCCCCCCCCCCGGGTGATTCACAGAGTTTGATTCACCACCACTGAGTCACGAGACCAGATTTTCAGCACATCTCAACAGATTTTGTTTTCAGTTTCACTTTAAGGCAACAGCTTACATATTTTTGAACTGATAACATTGGTAAAGTTTTTTAAGTTCTTTATAAATAGATGCACATTTGCCATGTGCAGCACAAAAGGTAGTGAATCCATCTTAATGCTCACATTTGCAATTCTTAAATCATCTTAATTCCTTTTGCTGTTCCACAGTTTTTCGCCCCATTTCAGCTGATGCAAAACTGCGGATGAATCCCAGGTCAGATGTGGATTTCTCCTCCCCTAAAGTGGACCTGATGGTCAATCTCAGAGAGGTGGCAATTGAACTCAACAAAGCCCAGGTGTGTGTGTGTGTGTGTGTGTGTGTGTGATAGAGATGTTTAAACTTGTATGTGTTAAAGTTTCATTAAAATAGAATATTATAAGAAAGAGAGAGCTAAAGAGGGTTGTTAAGGATAAACTACATAAACAATGTCAGATAATAACTGCACTAGATTGCTTTGTGATGATGTAATTGCTGACTTCCTGTTATTCCAGTACATTAGCATCTTGGAGCTGCTGTGCTCAGTGGATATGATGTCACGTAATCTGCCATACAGGAAGTACAGACCCGAGGTCCATGTTCACAAGAACGCCAAAACATGGTCAGAAGACACTGTCACATATTTATCACATCATTTCCTCTGTCCTGTCTTTCTGTAATCTTTTTTCAAAAACTGGATCCCATATGTACATGTCATTTACCACATTACATTCGGTCCACTTAGTATTACAAATTGTTACATTGATTCCCTGATTTCCAGGTGGAAGTATGTGATCACAGGCGTCTTGGAGATAGATGTGAAGCCAGGTCTCCACATGTGGTCATGGCAACACATTCGCCGACACCGGCAGATGGTAAAAAGCTACAGAGAGCTCTACAAGACAAAGATCACCAGCAAGAAACCCAGCGATGAGGTTCTCAAAGACTTAGAGGTGGGGTGGAACTAAACTGAACAGGGGAGAGGGAAAAGGGAAAAAGGAAATAAACAGAGAGACCTATGGGACTGTTTGCCTTTCTAGTCTATGTTTTCACATTATTGTCTTAAGACTAAAACATTTGAATTATTATAATTATTATAATTTTTTATATTTCCCTGCTGCATATAAACAGTTTAGACAGGTGAAAGTTTTGAGTTTAATTTGATATACTAATATTACCAGTAATTCTGTTTTAATATAAATTTCATACCTGTTGTCACTGTTATAAGACAAATGCTTGCGAAAGTTGCTTTACTTGACTGTAGTGATCATAATTGAAGGCCTATGTCAAAAGTAAAGCTAATATAATATGGAAGTAATTGATTACAATAGTATTACTTCTCAGTAGCTTTCTAAAGTGATGTCTGTCATATTTCTAGCCATAATTGCTCACAAAGATATTTAGTATTCAAGCTTACAGGGATTGATTGAAGTGCATTAGAGCTTGATGCTGAGTTTTTGAGATAGACTTGAAAATAATTGAATTTAACATCTGAAATTAAATGTGTTCCCAAGTTCTTCTCTATTTTTATTAGTATCATATTTTCCCAAAAATAGAACTGTAGTAATTGTAGAATCTAGTGAAAGCTCTGATCGATTTCTTTTGTGTTTATTCTTAGAAGCCCGAGAAGACTTTGGATATTTTTAACATCACTTTGGCCAGACAGCAGGCTGAAGTGGAGGTAAGCTTTTTGTATCACATAACTGAGAAAACTTCAATAAGCTTATACACCTTGTGTCTGATTTATGAACTGATCAAACTGTAATGGCTGCATCACATTTTGCGCTTTGTCTTGTGATCTCAAGTTGTTGCACAAATCCATAAAAAAGGACAACAATTTGAGATTCATTGGAACTATGCACAGTACAGTGCCTCTCAGCAGCTTGGTGCTGGCGTATGTTTGTTCCAGCAGGCTGTAGGACCAAATTAGGCACATAATCGATAATTATACAGTAAGCAAAGGAATGTAGGGGGTTGAGGATTAGGCTGCCATGGTTCCAGAAGGTGCAGCACTGTGCCGTTAACTGTAAATTTACATATTCTGCACAATTTCTCTTATATTTCATTTCATTTATTTATTTATAAAGCACATTTAATAACAACAGGGAGTTGATCAAAGTGCTGTACAAAATAACGATTAAACAATGACATTAACAACAACAACAGGTAAGAAAATTAGGATAAAAGAATTGGCAACTCTCATACAGTTTCGAAAGCCAGAGTAAAAAAATGTGTTTTAAGATGCGATTTAAAAAGAGTAACAGTTGGGGCCTTTCTAATGTGGAGAGGTAGATCATTCCATATTTTTGGTGCCACAACCGCAAATGCCCGATCTCTATGAACCATCCTAGACTTATGTAAGGTAAGGAGTAGATGATCGCTTGATCGAAGGGCTCTAGAGGGCGTATAAAGCTGCAAAAGGTCAGACAAATAGTCCGGTGCCTGGCCATTTAGCACTTTATAAGTCAAAAGTAAGATTTTGAATTTAATTCTAAAACGCACTGGAAGCCAATGAAGGGAAGCACGCACCGGAGTAATATGTTGGTGTTTCTTCACACGAGTCAAAAGGCGAGCTGCAGCATTCTGTACAAGTTGGAGCTGAGCCAAGCTGGACTGACTGACACCCACATATAGTGAATTGCAGTAATCCAGTTGAGATAAAACAAACGCATGAATTGCTCGTTCCAAGTTTTTAAAGGATAAAAAAGATCTCACTTTGGATAGGAGCCTTAATTTAAAAAAGGACCGCTGGACAACTGAATTAATTTGTTTCTCAAATGTAAGTTTGCTATCCAAGAAATCCCCCAGGTTTTTTACATGCGTTTTAACAGCACATGTTAGGTTACATAAGTCCAAATCTGGGGCATTGAAATTACAGCTTGGTCCAAAAATAATTACCTCAGTTTTATCCTCATTGAAGGTAAGAAAATTTGAGGCCATCCAGGTTTTAATTTCGTCAAGACATTTGACTAGCGATTCCATGGGCGTGGGGGTGTTTCTATTAAACCGAAGATTAATCTGGGTGTCGTCGGCATAAGAGTGAAAGCAGATGTTATGCTTCCTAAAGATTAGGCCTAGGGGCAACATGTAGATTGAAAAAAGAATTGGGCCTAATACGGAACCCTGCGGGACACCACAAGTAAAAGGAGCTGGGGAAGAAATAAAATCATCAAGGCTCACGGAAAAAGTCCTCTCGGAGAGGTACGACCTAAACCATTCCAAGGGGATACCTTTGATACCACATTGCTCCAAACGGGAGATCAGAATGCTGTGGTCAACAGTATCAAAGGCTGCAGTTAAGTCTAAGAGCAGGAGCACAGCTGGGTCTCCTGAGTCAGTGATTAATAAAATATCATTAAGTATTTTTAGGAGGGCAGTTTCTGTGCTGTGGTGGGTTTTGAAGCCCGACTGGAACTTCTCAAAAATATTATGACTATTTAGAAAGGTTTGTAGCTGCTCAAATACAATCCTTTCTAGAATTTTTGACAGAAACGGAAGCTTGGAAACGGGTCTAAAATTAGCAAGAACAGAAGAATCAAGGTTCGGTTTATTGGCTGCACTACAGCATGCTTGTATCCAGTTGGTACTACTCCAGAACTTAGACTACTATTAAAAATAGTTAAAATGTCAGGACCGACTACCTTAATAATCTTTTTTTAGAAAATGGGTTGGGCCTCCATCTGAGGGATAAATGATGCTAACAGATCATTTGTGGGCTGGTCAGGTTTTTTCCTTGCCATCTTTCCTCAGAAAAGTGAAAAGGGGGAAGCATTTGACATTTTGTTTCGTCTCCTTCTTTAGGCAAGTAAAGCAGGCCTGCGTATTTACCGTCCTGGGATGAAGATGGAGGAAGAAGAGTCTCAGGGTTGGATCAGCTGGATGTGGAACTGGGGGGCACAGCCTGATACAGAAAGAAAAGAAGTTAAGACTGGAGGTAGGTTACAGATAGACATGTACATGTGGAATGTCTTTGTAGTAACAGCCTGTAATATTAGCTTTTTTACTCCTCCTATGTCCGTTCCATTTATTCTTCTTACCATCTCTGTGTCAGGGTTTGATGAGCTGTTAACCCCTGCTGAGAAAGCCAAACTCTACACTGCCATTGGATACAGCGAGACTGCTGCTAATCCCAATCTGCCAAAGGATGTGAGTCACTTTCCCCCACGACACCCCCTCAATTACTAATAATACACTTCCACTTGGTTATCTGTCGCACAGAAGCAAATACTGCAAAGGTAAAAAAAAAACAAGTATTCTGTTTCTTTATCTTTATACTCTTTGTGTCATATCTTTAAGTTTGAGAACATGAAGGTCAACTTCCACATGGAGAAGCTGTCCATGTCAATTAAAGATGACAAGGACAAAAACGAGATCATCAGGCTGACTGTGGGAGAGCTGTACTCCACACTCACACAGAGACCTGGAGCACAAGCCATCAAGTTTGTTCCAGCCTTCTAAAACAAAATAACAACGTTGTAGCTGGTCTTTTTTCTCCACAAAGGTAGATACTTGATAACACTAGCTTGTGTGTGTGTGTGTGTTTTTTGTTTTTTTTTCTTCCCAGAATCACAGCCAAGCTTACTTTGTTTGAGGTCACTGGCCTCACCAATAAGCAACCTCCACCAATTCTCCTTTCATCAAGGAAGGCAGCCATAGGAGCAGGGACCCCACTGCTTTGTATCCTGTTTGAGACCAACCCCCTGGACGAGAGCGCTAACCAGCGGCTTCACGTAGAATCACAACCCTTGGAAATCATCTATGATGCTGTGAGTGGTGTCACTGAGTGTGAATGAGCAGCAAAAATAAAAACCCTCAAAAGCAGTACATATATACATATTTGACTCTGTCTGTGTGTCTGTGTAGATAACTGTGAACAGCATATCGGCATTCTTCAGGCCTCCTGATGACATGCAGCTGGATGAGCTCACGAATGCAACCCTGATGAAACTGGAGCAGTTTAGAGACCGCACAGCCACTGGTGAGTTTAAGATAAACTGCAGATATCTGTTATCATGATTAATCTTCTAGGATCTCTAAGGACGTCTTTGATGGGCGAATGTTGACATTCCTTGTTTAGTCTTCCTGTTTATGCTCTTGAAAGTGATTGTTTCCTGAGGGCTTTGGAAGATTTTTCAATGTTTTTTTTTTTTCCATTATTGAAGTTTTCTCCTTATTAGAACTTTTAGGTGAATTTGTCATTTAAACATTACTTAAATTAATAGAATCTCAGGGTTCATTAAACAAAACCACACATTTAGTTAATTTTATGAATCCCACAACAATAAAATTCACCCACCTTTGGAGACAAAGCTACTATTGATGACCTATTAACATTTTGTATTTCAGGTTTACTGTATGTGATTGAAACACAGAAGGTTCTCGACCTGAAGGTGAACTTGATGGCGTCCTACGTAATCATTCCACAGACCGGTTTTTACAATGGCACTCAGAACATCTTGCTGTTGGATCTTGGTCATTTCAAGGTGGGGAAGAGTCAAATGTGAATAAAGATTGACAGCAGGCTGGAAATCCAAGGTAACTTACCAATATATGCCTTCATGTTTCTTTGCTTTTACAGATGTCCAGTCAAAGCAGGAAACATCTACCTCAGCTGTGTGTGAGTTCCAGCAACATTGAGGACATCATGTCCAGAGCTTACGATAGCTTTGATGTACAACTTGAAAGCCTACAGTTTCTTTATAGCAAACCAGGTACACACACACACACACAGACACACACACACAACACAGTTGTAACACATTTTTGACTGATACACATAATGTTCATTGATGAGGTGTTGTTTTTATTCTAACTACTGTTTAAAAATCACTAAGCTAAAAGTTCAATAAAAAAAAAACAAAAAAAAAAAAAAAAAAAAAAAAAAAAAAAATCACTAAGCTTAGGCTTTGTTTGTATTGATAGGTTTTACACAGCGAAAAAAGTCATGCAGACAGCATTGAGGAAATGTCTTTATGAAAGTGATTGGCACTTGTAGCTCTAATGGCTTTACTATGTCTTAGCAAAAAAATATTCCATTGATTTCAGGTATTGTGTCCTGGAAGGGATATTGCTAAACTTACACATTAATCCAACACACATATTTCTTGTTTTTACTCTGCCTCTGTTTGGACTCAGTAAAAATAAATAATAATAAAACTTTATCTTTATGTGATAGATGGTAACTGGAAAAAGGCCCGCAAACAGAAACAGTCACCCCTCCACATCCTAGAGCCAGTGGATCTAAAGGTGGTTTTTAGCAGGGCAATGATCAACAAAGACTCCCGCATGCCAAAGTAAGTATGTTTCTGGTTGACAGTCAACTGATGGTTAAATGAAATCTTTGTACGAAAATCTGAACTTAACTTGCTGTTGACCCTTTTCTTTGGAGAAATTAATACTTTTCTCTCTAGTGTGGGTTCAGATACACAACTAAAAATATTTATCTTGTAAGGACCAGAGCTAAGCGTATTAGGTAAACTAAAGTTTCAGGTTGTAAGTTTTGTATGCATCTTTGTGTATGTGTCTTATAGATATAAGATGTCTGGAGAGCTTCCTCTGTTGTCTCTTCGTATTTCTGATGTAAAACTTCGAAGTGTTCTGGAGCTGGTGGACAGTATCCCGCTGCCTGAAAGCAAACCTGCTGCACGTGGCAATGCTCCATCATCAACTCCAAAGGTAAGATCGGAGGGTTATCGAGATGGTCCTCTCCGGATTTCACTCAAATCTCTAAAAACTAGAATCTTGGGAGTCTTGAAGGTTGTGCACATTAGCTGCAAACAAATTAAGCCTTCAATTCTCTTATTAGTAATTACTGTTGTTGTTGTCCTTTACAGTGGTTAGAAAATGACGTAACAAAATAGAAAATTCTATGGATAATTATAGTGGATTTTAAGCATTTAATTTTTGGGGCTCTGTTATTATCATAGACTCAGATGGGGGTAGAAATCCCTATACCGCGCAGCACAGGCATTCAGTTGGCAACAGTTGGGTGAACTGAATTATGATGATCGCTGCTGGAAGGAAGCCTCGGCTGAGATGGTTCATTTTTTTTCCCCAATTAAAAAAAAAAAAGCAAAACAAGCAAACAAAAAAAAAAACCATCTCAAATTTGAAGGCTTGAGGGTTTTGCATTGAATGAATATACAAATAGTTGAATATTGAGGTGGAAGTGCCGGACTAGTAAAAGTAAAGATAGATTTTATTACTAACACTGTTAATACAACTGTTTTTATTTATTTTCTTCTTTTTTTTTTTAGCCTAGGCAGTCTTTCACCCCTCATCTCACTCCCAGAAAACCTCTGAACTTTGATCAGCGCTCTTCTCTCATTTTTGAGTCATGTGAGACCATCAGCATCACCTCATTAGGTAAGACACAGTTTTGTTTTGGTCCTACTGCTAAATATCTTTAAAAATCCTGTGTGTATTCCTACCACAGATTGTGTTTATTTTTTAATTATATCCCAGGGTCAGAGGAGGATCTGTTCTATGATGCGCCCAGCTCTCCCATCGGGGAGAAACCATTTTTTCCAGACAATCCCATGCCGCTGCGCTATGTCGATGCAAGCAAAAGAAAAAGTCTCATCAAGGAAGATGCACAAAAGAACATGACTGACTTCTTTATGACATTTGAGATCAGTGAGGTACAAAAATATTTTTTTTCCCTTTCTGCACAATTAAACATAGTTATTAAATTCTGTAAGAATTATTTTTATTTAACCTTGTTATCAGTCATTTTAGTTATTTCTGTGTGAGATAAAAAGAAAAAGAAAATTCAAACTCTGCCTTTTCTCTTTAGCATTCCTCAGTTAAATTTCTCCTCCTCCTTTTATTTTTGTGACCACCTTTATCATCATCTTTCACATTTTTCCATCGTCTCTCTGTCTTCTTTGTCCAGTTTTCTGTTCAGCTCTGTCGTTTGTCTGGAAGTATGGAGGTTACGGTGCTCCACTTAGACATAGAGGGTCTGGGCACTGAGCTGAAGCTGCGCACCTTTGACATGACGTCTAATACCTACTTGCGAGAGATCTGCCTCAAGTGTCCTGAATACATGGGTCAGTAGATACCAGCAATGCCTTAATTTTTGTTAAACATTTGATAATTACAGTTATCCTAATAAAAATGTGCAAATCATCAGGGCAGTCTTTGCTTAATTTTTTATTAGGCATGCTTTGTTTTTTCCTTGCACAGATTCTGAAGACAAGCAAGTACAGCTGATCACCACACTGGACAACAAAGAAGTTGATCTGCTCACTCTGGAGTATATCAAAGTAATATGGGATACGTTACGTGAAAACATTTCAGAATATTTTCTATAAATATTTAAAAACTGTGGTAAATCACCTTAATATTAAAGATTGGATGAATTTTTCTAGGCTGACAAGAATGGTCCCGACTTCAAGTCTCAATATAATAACACTGAGCAGCTCATCAAGGTGAGGGAAATGTTAATAACCTAGCAATAATATTTATTTTATTTACTTAATGTTCCCATTTTGTTATTTATAGCATGATGTTATTTAGGGCATGCTGAGAGATGATGAAAAAGCCACAGTTAACAGCAGTGTTTCTTCTACAGTAATTATTAATAATGGGTAGAAGAATCAAAATATCATTTCAGACAAAAAGGTTAATTTTCTTCATCAGGTGACCTTTTCATCACTGGATGTTCACCTCCATACGGAGGCTCTCCTCAATACCATGAACTTCCTCAGTAAGCTCCTTCCTGAATCTAATAAGAAGGAAGGACAGCAGGAGGAGCTTCCCACTATCCCTGAGGAAGACTATGCTGAAGCAGAGAAGGAGGAAGAGAAAAAGGAGGAAACTGCTGTAACCAAGAAAAAACGTAACTGATATTATCTGCACGCTGTTATTGTCTTACCATTTATGAGAACATTGTACTACTAGAGCAGATATTTCACAGTTAATGAAACAGATTTTCAGAGCAGTATCAAAGGTTAAATGTTACACTGGAAATAGCTTTCCTTTTTTTGCAGCTGTTCACAGGTAATGTCTTTATTTCTTGTCCTTCACCTTTTTTCCCCAGCTTCAAAAAGGTCAAAATTTGCAGATGTGGTTAATCTGCATATCAAAACTGATCTCCGCTGCCTTAAAGTTTTCATTCGAGGACAGAAGGCCAGGATCTCAGAGATCAGTATTGAAGGTATGAAAGAAAGAGTTTTCTGTGTACTAGGTACTCTGGCAGTGCTTTCAATAGGATTTATTAATTGTTTATTATTTCTGCTATACTCTGCTGTATATAGAGTTTTCTAATGAACTTTTTCTAGTCAAATCTTCAATTCATTGTACAACTTGGGGCTTTCGTAATTGTCTAGGTCTGGTTTCCGAGGTCCTGATGAGGAAGAAGGGGATGGAGGTTTCGGCCAAATTGAAGAACATTGTGATTCTGGACTGTAACAAAGAAGCTTTTTACAAAAAGGTACCGACTGCCAGTGCTTATGAATGTTTACCATTGTACTTAAAAAAATACAAAAGAAATGGTCATTGTTTCCCGCATTGATGTTTCTGGTCTTCATTCGTTATGTTTTTGTTTTGTGTCACTTGCTGATCATGTGGCACAGGCAAATCTGAATAACAACTTTTTCTGTGCCACTCTGTTTTTTTCTAGGCTGTGTCCATAGCAGATAAGGAAGTGTTTCACTTCCACATGGTAAACTATACAGATGCGACTGAAGGAGATGCCTATCTGGACATGTCTAACGTTGACACTACTGTTACACTAAGTGTGGGCTGCATTCAGGTCATCTTCCTCAACAAGTTTCTCTCATCTATACTGGTAAGAATCACGTTTCTGGGCAGAATTAATCTGTTGCTCTTATCAATTTTTATCACATGTAAATCTCTGAAGTGGTGTTTTAATTTATTAGATAAGGTAATAATAAAATTATAATTATAAATATAATTATTTACGTTACCTCTGTATATTTCTGCATTCCAACTTGATCTTATTAATTTTTCTCCAAAAATATTTTTCCCCACCCCATCTCCTTACAGGAGTTTGTCAATAACTTCCAGGAGGCTAAAGAGGCACTAACTGAGGTAACAGTTCAGGCTGCAGAAAAAGCAGCAACAGGCGTGAAAGAACTGGCTGAACGGACCACTCGGATCGCTTTTGATGTCCACTTCAATGCACCCGTCATCTTCCTCCCCCAGTCCTCCTCTTCATCAAATGTCATTGTAGCTGACCTTGGTCTGCTTTCTATCAAAAATCGTTTTGCCAAGCAACCCTGTAAATCAGATGCCAGCATCCCACCTGTTGTGGATATAATGACTGTGAGACTGACTGACCTTAAGATGTTCAGGTCAGTTTCTGTGGGAGGTATTATTTAAAAAATATGCATGCTTGTGTTTGTGATTGATTAGAATTTGCAGTATTCCGACAGACCTTTGTAAATCTATGTTTTTGTTCCTTTCAGAGCCAAATTTAAAAATGAACGTTTTGAGGAAGAGATCCAACTGCTGAAGCCAGTGAGCCTAGACTTGGAAATCCGTAGAAATCTATCTTCCAGCTGGTACCACGAAATACCTGACATAGATATTGGGGTCCATCTAAAGCCCATGAGTGTAAGTATATATATTCATATATCTTACCTGTTTGTTTGTTTTTTTATTTTTAATCCCACGATTGTGTAGAGGCTTATATTGAGAATTAAAAATAGTTTTATCAAAATCATCTCTCTATTTTCCCAACAGCTGCTCCTATGCCAGAATGACATGATCATTGTCCTGAGGACTCTGAATGAGAACCTGTCAGAGAAGTCTGATGCTGGTCCACCTCCAGCTGCTCTGCCTGCCACTGACCCGTCCTCTGACTCTGTATCCAACAAAGACTCCCAGGAGTCTGGCACCACTGGACCACCCAGCAGTAAGTTGTTGTTGTTGTATATGGTTATGTTTGATATGGTTATGTGTGTTTGGTAGAGCTTTAAATATAGACATATGATTTAACAGCCTGGTCAGATAACTTTTTACCAAAAAAAACAACAGAAAACAAAAAACAGATGAGTTGTTATTTGACAGGGCATACTTACACAAAACTATGTAGCTAATGAAATCTGAAACATGTTCTCCTTAATTAGTGCACAATTCTGACTAAAATCCAGTAGCTTGTCTTTTAATCTGAACTCTGCGCTCTGATTTTGCTGTTAATAGGTAACACAGTGGTGACAGCTGCTGTTGTAGAGACACAGAAAAACCGCAAGCTGAGAAAGAACACGCTGAAATTAAACTTCAAGTTTGACTCACTGACTGTGGTTCTGTACAGCTCCAATGAGGATAAGGTAATGCCAAGTCTGTTACATATGTACAAACATACACAAGTCATAACTACATCATAGAATTAGACTTGTCAGTCTGTATTTTGTGAGGCACATTTAGTAAAGAAAGTCTGTGTAATTTCTGTTTTTAATAGCAGTTAGAACCACAATGTGAGCTGTCAGGCCCACATCATGACCAGTCACACCCACAACATGAGCCGTCAGACCCACATGATGAGCAGCTGAAGCTAGCAGAATTTACTCTGGGCACCATCTCCACCTCTGTCCACATGTACTCCGACAGCTCCATGAAGGCCTCAGTACAACTTGCTGAATGCCTTCTAGACGACAAGAGGCCAAAAGCCAAAAGTATCACCCCAAGGTACGGCTACCACTTATAAAGCTAGTGACACACACAAAAAAGCCATGTCTTGTCGGATCAGTGTAAAGTAAATTATTTTATCGTGTTCACTCTTTTTTTTTCTCATAGTCCTATTTTGTTTTTCTCTAGGATGATGGCAATGTGTCCTGGTGCAGAACAGAACAACATGGTGGAAGTGAGCTATCGTCAAACCCGTGAAAGCACCACTTTAGATACAGTGGTGCAGGATGTGTATCTATGTGCCAGCATGGAATTTCTGCTCACGGTGGCCGATATCTTCCTTAAGGCCACCCAGCAGGGTTTTGCCCAAGTGCCACAACCCAAGAACAGTACTGGTGCTGGCGATAAGAAGAACATTAACTCATCAGTCACATCTAAAGAGTCTGGTGAGTTGACTTTATCAGTTTTAATCTTTTAATCTAGTTAACCGAAATCATGTCAGTTCTCTTAATCGACAAGCTTAAACTGCCAAATTATGCCCATCTTTGTTTTGCCTTATGTTTATAAAACTTTCATTTTTGACTATTTCATTACAATACAACTTTTTATAGATGCTTTAAGATAATATAGATGTTATATACGTTTATATAGTGAGTCTAGATTCTGAGTTTTGTGATTATCAAGTTAAACTGGCGTATTCTAATTATTTAACGTGAAGTTTTACTCTAATGCTCTCTGTGCCTCCCAGGTACAGCTACAGCCACGGTAACAAAGACTGAAATGAATGTTGTGGTGCGAAACCCAGAGATTGTATTTGTAGCTGACCTGACTCGTGATGACGCCCCAGCTCTGGTGATGACCACATATTGTGAACTAGTAATGAAAAATGGTGCAGAAGGATCACGGACGACTGCTGTTATCAAGGACCTCAAGGTTTATATTTGGAATGTATTGTGGTAGTCAGAATTGCATGTTCAAAGAATTCAAAATTATGTATCCAGAGGAAAATGTTAATATTCCTTAACACATATTTAAAATTAAATATGATTAGGTTGGGTTTTTTTTTTTAAACTGGTCACTTTTGTTGTAGGTTGTTGCCTGTCCATTCTTAAGACAAAAGAGGAGAAACAATGTGACTACAGTGCTTCAGCCATGTCAGGTGTACTTCGAAAGTACTCAGTCTCCAACCTCCCCTCAGGCTATGGAGGTCACCATCAACGCTCTCTCACTTAAGGTATTTGTTTTGTTAATATTACATGTGGCCGCATATTTTGTTCTTCAAATTGAAATGATTGTGTTTTTGTTGTAGTTCCAACTTCTTTGTTGTTAGCAAATGAAAGCCTTTTTTAAAAAATTTGAACTTTTTGGGGTTAAACCACTGCCTTGTATGCATGCTTAATTAAATGAGACAGAAAGTCAATCCCTACATCTGGTTACAGCAGTGTGTTACCTTGGAAATACAGTTTTTTGATAAAAAAAACGTTTCAGACTTTTGTTTCCTTGTAATGGATATAATAAGGGGGCATATT